>NW_004191777.1:816451-820721 GCF_000330505.1 Entamoeba invadens IP1
TGGAAAAGTTATTCCACCCAATGAAACGCATTTGTTGTATTAATGTCGTGAGGTTTTGTGGTATTTGCAGCTATTGGTTTATTTTATAGTTTTTTATAGTTTGATTTATAATATCATCTCTGTGATGTGTTTTTGGAAAAAAAAGTTGCTGTTTGCCAAAAAATGTGTTTTTTCATTCTTCTTTTTGTTCATAATATTTGGAAAATATGAAACCCTATTTATTATTAGATTTTAGTAATTTTATTTTTTTTCAATTAAAATAGATTGTTTTAACAATTAATATAGTTACTTTTTTTAACAAAATAAAACTAAAAATACAGTTTAATAAATTATAATTCTATTTTAATTATTAATATAATAATAATTATTTATTTATTTCAATCTTTTTTTTACTATTATTTTATTATTTATTTTACTTTATAACAACTATTTGAATAACTAGTGGTTTTTGACAAACTAACTAAAATAGATATTATTTATAAAAATAGGATAACTTATCAAATTGATTCATTACCAATATGAAACTAAATTTTTATTATTCAACGAAGCAAATAAGGAAAAATAATACTGAACTAAAAAAAATAGAGAGATGTCCCGCAACACAAGCAGTTTTTCAAGCAGCAGCGAATGCCCTATCCCTTATCATCAGCGCTCTGTCAGTCCGAATCGCCGCAACTCCCTCTCCCCGACAAGAAAACAGCGAAAACAATACACGATTACAAAGAAGCGCGAGGTTTGGACCCCGGAGGAGCACGCGCTTTTTGTTGAGGGATTAAACTTATACCACCGCGACTGGAAGCGGATAGAACAACACATCAAAACAAAAACAGTGGTCCAAATTCGGTCGCACGCGCAAAAGTATTTTCTGAAGCTTCAGAAAACACAAAATGGCCTCCCACAACGGTCGTTGTCTCCATGCGACAATGCTCTGCCGTCGGATGTAACGACCACTACGAAGAAGCGGCGCAATTCGATTAGCGCATTCACCCCTGCTTCTTCGCTACAGTATTCTATCATCACTTTCTCAAATTCAGAAACAAATTCCCCACGAATGTCTATGTCACCGTTCTCGGAGCAAATGAGTAACGAGGAGCACCACCAGACGTTCCACCCAATATACATGAAATAGTCGCACATATATATTAGGCACGGGCAAAGTTCTTTTAGTACCCAGTTGTGCATTTTGTTGGTGTCTGGCGTTGTGGTAATTTCTTATTAATTTCACTGTATTAATCTTTGTTCGTTCCACACGCATCTCAAATTGTATTTTATCCAAAATAACCCACAAAAACAAATGGTTTACTTATAGTAATTTTTCTATTTAGAACTATTTTCAGCACCACGGCTTGTCAAAAACTTCGGGAGGGAGATTGCGAACACAACAGGAGATTGAAAGGGGCTCACAACCGCAGAACGAACCCCGTCCAACAGCCTGAATTTTGGCGGGAAGGCCAATGTGCTTGAGAGACGAAGCTCCCAAGAAGCAACCCTTCCCAATAGAAGTGACGGAGTCGGGTATTTCTATTGTTTGAATGGATGTACAACCATAGAAACAATTGTCTGGGAGTTGAATTAACGTGTTTGGAATTGTAATTGTACTCAAAGAGACACACCCATAAAAACAGTTTTTACCGAGGCTGAAAATAGATTGGGGGAGTGACAGTGTTGAGAGAGAAGAACAGTTGAAAAAAGATGCGTCACCGATAGATGTGACGTTTTGGGGAATGCGAATGGAGTTGAGGGAATGACATAAACAGAAGACATAATTGCCAAGTGCCAAGAGACTGTCGGGGAGATTTACAGATGACAAGGATGTGCACCCACAGAAACAATGATCGTCTAAATGAGTTATACCAAGTGGAATGACTATTTTGGACAACATGCTGCAATTCCAAAAATAGCCAATACCAAGATGCTTTATGTTCTTTGGTAACTCGAAATAACGAAGGGCAGAACAACAGTAAAACATGTTATCACCAAGAAACTCTACTTTTGATGGAAATTCGAGTGAGCTCATAGAAGAACACTGGCAAAAACTGCCTTCTTCAATGTGATTCGTATTTTGTGGAAGTTCAATGCTTTTCATCGAAATACACTGGTAAAAACAGTTTTTTCCTAATGCCATTGGCTCAGTTGTTTTATTGATAAACACTTGTGATAAATGAGAACAACGAGCAAAACAATTTTCAGAAATTTTTTGTAATTTTTGGGGGAGAGTGATTGATTGAAGGGAAACACAATTTCCAAAAGAGTTTTTCTCGATCACACTCACATTGTCAGGGACACTAAGTATTGAGAGCGATGTACAGTTCATAAAACAGCACTCTGGAATAACACCAAGTGTTTCTGGGAAGTTTATTTTTGAAAGGGAGGCACACCCCTCAAAACAACGGTAACCAACACTTTCCACAAATTCCGACAACACTACTTCTTTCAAATTTTTGCAATTCCAAAAACAGAAGTTTCCCAATGAAACAATTGTTTGAGACAACACAAGAGCAGTCAATGTGGTTTCGTTTTGAAAACACTGATCACCAATTCGATTTACAACAGATGGTACAACAACACCGAATATATCTCTGTCGTGTAAAGTATACACTACATTCTTGTACACATTTGTGTTTGACGAAAATGCCATACACTCTTCAAACGTGACTTGGTACCAATTTACTACTCGAAAGAACTTCTCTTTAAAAATTTGGTCGTTTGGGTTGTACATGTAATACGTCTCCAGTTTGGGAAAGTATTTTCTCGTCTTCTGTGATAATGGTATTGGGTTAAAATGGAACTTTTCGAGCAAGTTTATCAGTTTTTTGCATACAAACTGTAAGTTGATGAAGTCTTCAATTGTTAAAAGGTATTTAGATACAATCATGACGCTATAGCTGTCCAACACAACCATCCTCTGATTTTTTCAATCAAAAAAGTTTTTAAGTGTTGTAAATGAAATTTACAATCCAAAAATATAAATTATTTCGTCATTTTGATAAATTGTACTGTTTGAGCGTATTAATGTCGTATTTGTTTTAAATTAATAACCATTCTCATTAAATTGTTTTTATTATAACATATTCAGAACAAACAAAGTTACCAAAAAAACGCCAATGAAAGAAAATAAAAAGAATTTCCGCTCTTTCAAACTCCTCATAAAATTGTTTAGTAGAGTGGTATCAATTCACTTCTTTATTTTATTACCTGTTTTCAATAACAAATAAAAACTGTTTATTCAATAAGAACAAATTATTATTAAATTATTATAATTATCACTATAAGTTAAAATCTTCAATTGATTATAATGGGAAAAATTAATACACAATGTTTTTATATTTTTAAACGCATTTTTTTAACATCTTTTTTCTCAAAAACAAAATGAATGAAATCACTTTGCAAAAAAATAATAATTTAACTCTATAACTTTCTTACTTGAACATCAATAAGTAACCATGGCAAAGTTACAACTTGTTTTAGTCTTCAGTATGGATTCGAATTTGTCTCCAATCCAAAATACCCGACAAGATATATTTAAATATAACTTGTTTATTGCTAATTATTTTGATTCATACTCAAAATAAATAAAAAGAATTTTAATCAAGTATGTTCAAAAACGTTTCTATTTGACAACAAATACAAAAAATGCGTTAAAAGAATCAGGAATTAAAAAAAAGTTGAAAACTTAGTAAAAAATATGAAACAATGTTTTTAAAGTGTTTCGAATATTTTCCCGAAATATTTCAGTTTTAATAGACAAGTTATTTAAATTTATTCCTCCACTATCTCAACATTTGGATATCTTGTGAATATGATTTTTGATTATATTCGTTGTTATAATAATAAAATTACTTTTTCTAAATTAATGAATAATAAAATCAATATTTTAAATCAACAAAATTAAAAAAAGTTTATAAAAAATTAAAGCATAGATTTTTTTGTAAACATTATATAATGTATATTATATATAATATACATGTATATTCTTTCTTTATTTATTTGTAATTTTAAGTTGTTAAGTTGAATACCGTTTGCATATTTTACAATTTTAGTCAAGTGTGCCAAATAATCAGAGTTCGTTGAACCAAACACCAGTAAGTAAAGCCGAAAGGTTTACTTATTATATCGATTAAATAATTTTTCTAATCATTGTTTCATTTTTTAAAAGATTTTGTTATAAAATCATTTTTTGAAAACAAAACATTAAATCATTATATTTTTATTTCTCATTTTACTGTTATTTTTATCTCAAATTTGTTATGTTAAAATGTTATTTATTCTC
>NW_004191777.1:820821-841582 GCF_000330505.1 Entamoeba invadens IP1
TATTTTATATACACAAACTCATTTTTTTACTAAAAATTAGGATAATTGAAGAAAAAAAATTGAATCTTCTATTTGTTTTATTACGAATTTAAATTTACAAAAACAATATATTTATAATATAAATACTATATTGTATGGAAAAAAGAGTAGTTTTGAGGGTTGAAAAAAAAATTATCATTTTTAATAAAATAAATTGATAATATAATTAATTATTTTGATTCTATCACTATTTCTTATAGGTATAAACCATATTTTACTATAAAAAAAACTTATAAAATATAATATCTTTCTTGAAAAAAACTCAATCGTCGAAAGAAACCGAACCATTGTTAAAAATTATTCAAAAACAGAAACCAAGGAAAAAAGACTATTCCAACTCGTTTGAAAAAACACATTTGGGAAATTCAAATGTAAACATATTAAACTCCGTATTTGGTAGGATAATTGGATTAGATATAACAAAAAACTTTCATGACTTCCCATAAAACCAGAACAAAAACTACTTAAACTTCGAAAGTTAATATTTATAATAAATTTAATCATTTATATAGTAAAATAGAAACTTCAGTATTTTATAAATAGAAACATTTACCATCTCGTTATTTTAAAGTCATGGAAAATTCGTGCAACACCCCAATTTTCAACGAGATAGACTCAACACCGATTCCACCGGACATCGAAGGAGACAAAGAGTACCACCTCAAATTATGTCTTTGCCCACTTTGCAAGCATGGGATGGAGGTATTTGGCGCGAAGCGACCCGTTTCGTGGATCATGATTTGTCGTGTCATTTTGTACTCTCTCATGGAAATACACAAAGGGACTGTATATTTTTCGCTCAAAGACGACATCCACGGTTTTGTTGCGCAACATTGGCATATTTTCGGACAACTCGACCAATGTTTGTTCTTTTGAGTCCGATCTAAATGGCTCACAAATAGTCAAAACAAATCCCAACCGTTGGAAAAAAAGCTTTCTGTTTGTTATTTTCTTTTCTTCTTCTCTTTGGTATTTTCAATCAACACTGATGTCTCGTTTTCGAAATGGTTCAAAATATGTATATTCTGTTTCATCCCCTCTCTAGTTCAAAGAATTTAATTGTGAACTAACGCGTAGCGATGGACTCTCACACAGTCCATTTTTCCAGAGCGGCACGCTGACTCTGAAAAAGCCCAATTTCTGGAAATTGCGTCGTCGCGATTGCCCATGGGTTAAAACGAAAAAAACGGAACTCACCGAGACAGACGATGCCGAGGCAAAGGACGAAAAAAAGACACCGCGGAAGAGTGCAATTCTCAAATCACCGACGCTTGATCCGCAAACGATCACAACGAAAGAGAATGCACGAGAATTTCTGCGGGAGTCTGTTGAACGGATGAAAACACAACTCGACAAATGCCACGAGGTCTGTCAGGAACTTGTTAAAGACCCCACACATGCCAATGAGATGAAGATGATCGATGACCAACTTAATTACGTTCACAACTCGCTAAACGTCGTCTCCGCGAATTTGGAGATGACGCTCTTCTGATTCTCCAAATGCTTTGTTTTTGTATCAAAATTTATTACTTTTATTCCTTTATCAATTGAATCTTTCCACACATTTAAAAATAATGATTAATTATAGTAAATTATAATTAAAAATAGTAAATCATTTTGCAATCTGAAGAGGAAGTGAGTAAATGACATCACCAACTTTGAAGCGAATTTGAGTGACAATAAACGGTGAGAAGTCGAGTTTTGTGATTGACGGTGGCGGAATATCGAGAGATTTAATACGAGAAAAAAATGAGGCGTGGACAACTCTCTCTTCATTATACTTCTCTTTACAAAAAGCGAGTAGAACGGAGTCAACAACATCAAGAAGTTTTGAAAAGCTCTCTGAAACCGCAACAACACTGAGAAATTCTGTGTTGTTCTCTGGATTTTTGAGATAAACAAAATCAGTAAGAGAAACTTGAAACTCTGGAATACTTCGGACAAGCCGCCGAAGCGTTCGGACAAATACCGATATTTGGTGGTCTCTGAGGGAAAACTCTCTTGAAATTGTGATATGGGGGCTTTTTATCAACGTGAAAAATGTCCCTTCGAGTTGTTTTGTGAGGTCCGGGTTTAAAACAACTGCACACACATCGGTTGGAAGGTCTATTTGAACGGAGGAGGGAAAATCGCCGATACGAAAAGGCCTTTGGCGAATACGTGTGAGTTGGTCTTTTGTTGCTTTTTCTTTTGTTCCTTTTGTCCGTTGTGGAGCGTAAAGGCTTTGAAGTTGTGTAAATAGATCTGTTGCGCGTGTAGCATTTGATGAAATAATCTGTCGTTCCTCCATGTTATAACTTTTGAGATGGTTTGATTAATTTCAATTGAGCAAATACAACATTTATTGTGACATATTTACTATAAATAATAGTAAATATGTAATTACAATTATTGATAAATCAATAATTAATTAATAATTCTTTTCTTTTTTTTTTGTTGGGGAAAGAAAAGGCTGTTCAATGCGGAAAAAGTGGGAAAACCCTTGATTCTTTTTCGAAAAGAAAAGAGGGTAAAAACTCAAAAAGAAGACAATGCCTCGAACATATAAGCAAACGTACAGCCAAAAGCGAGCCAAGAAGAAAGAAGAGAGTCTCAAAAAGGCTGAGAAGCTCAAAGCGAACGAACTTGAATATAGAAGAACACCAAAGTCCTTTGTCATTCGAAGAGGACGTATCGGGAAAATAGCGCGTGATTTGGTGAAGGACACAAGATACTTGATGCTTCCAAATACAGCTATCAACTTGAGAGAAAGAGCTTCTAATACCGTCAACGAACTTAAAATGGCGGGTCTTGAAATGTGTGTGTCACACTTCTTGGTGTACTCATCTGCGTCGACTGGTCTTCACTTGAGAATTGCGAAGTTGCCCAGAGGACCGACCTGCTTATTTAAAGTTGAAGAGTACTCTCTCAAGAAGGATCTTCAAGCGGCAAACAACCTCACGTTATCACAGACTTCGTATGTCATGAGACACCCCCCACTGCTCATTTTGAACGGATTCAATAAAGGCGGGGAGGAGATGAAAACGGTCAGGACTGTACTTCAAATGATGTTCCCACCTATTCAAGCGTCTGTGGTTTGTTTATTTGAATTATTATGATAAAAAAGTACTTATTGATAGGCAAGACTTCATCAATTTAGAAGGGCAATGTTGTTCTCATACGACGAGAAGACGGGACTTATTGATCTGAGGCATTACCTCATCAAAACAAGACAAGCACATGAAAAACAAAGAAAAGAAGAAGAAGAAGAAGAAGAGTTTGTTCGTCGTATTAGTTGTGTAACAAATAGCATGGTATAAATAACTTACTCTACTATAATAGATGATGAATGAATTTAAGTAACAAATAGCGAAGATATACCAGAAGACAAAGTTGTGTTGCCAATAAATGAAGATGGCAAGGAAAACATCATGAAGAAGAAAACACTTGTGAAATTGGTGGAAATTGGGCCACGGATGACCCTGAAATTGTTGTCTATATTGAGCGACTTTTTGCGAGGAAGAATAGTATATAGATTGTATGACTACGACGACGACGAAAAGTGGATGAAAGACAACGCAGAAGTGTTCCAACAAGCGAAACAGGAGTATGTCGAGAACAAGGAGAAGAGAAAAGAAAAAGAGAAGAAAAAGAGAATGGACATGGAGAAGGACAAACAACGAATGGAGGAGGATAGTGAAAATGATGAAGACGATGTGTTTTATGATGACGAAGAACTTATGAAGATGGAGGAAGACAATTGATTGTGTCTGCTTGCTAGTTTTTGGTTGAATATTTCAATAGTATAATTAATAGTATAATAAATAGTAAATAACTAGATAAAATACAATTTACTTACAGAATAGGACCATCTGTTGGCTTCCAACTGCCTCCTCTTCTTTTTGCTTGTTTTGGTTTTCTCTTTTGAAGGACATCACTAGCTGACTCTTCTGGTTTTGACTCTGAGCAAAAAGAAATGGTCAATGGCACGAAAGGAATTGATTCAGAGACTTGTTTTGGCTTTGTTCTTCGTTTTGATTGCACGAGGATTTGTGGGGTTTGATTGCCATGGGATTGGATGAGTCTGTCGATCAGTGGTTCGCCTATTTTAAGAGAGAGTCGCTCTTTATGTTGAGTACATTCGAATTTTGAGAAAGGATCGGGGACATAGATTTGTGGTGTTGTTGTTGATGACGCGACCAACGAAGATGAAGGCGCCAAATTGTCTGAAGACCTATTATTCAATTTTCGAATAGTCTCTGTAATGATCATAATCACATTGTTTTTCTTCTCTGGAGTAAGGTCGAGTGGGAAGAGCAAATTTTTGAGTTCGTCGATTGACATCAGTTGAATAACATCTAACGAGAAGAAGCCATTTGCTATTAATATTTGACACGTCTCTTCATCCGTTATAGTGTCACGTAACACATCGATGGGTTCTTTATATATTGATGGCTTGTCGAAGACCAACGACTCATTTGAAAAAGACTTGACGCCCGTTGTTTTCGAAACCATTTCAGTGATGTAAGAGATAACATTGTCAGTCTCTTCTTTTATAATGTTCTTTAATTGTGTGCGGAAACTATAACACTTTGCCGACTTGAACTTTTTGGATAATCGCGACGAGTTCTTCTTTTGGTCAGGAAGGTCGGAGTGTAAGAAAATGGACGAATATTTGTTTGACTTGTAATTCGACGCTTTCACGCCACATGGATTCTAGTCATTAGTTTCATTTACTATTTCATACTATTTATTACTAGTAGGAAGAGAACAAACGAGAAAGACACACCCACCAACACTTTGCTTCTGTTTTCGACACGAATCAATCAATTCCATTGCAGCCATCGCACCTTCCCCAGACGCTATAAAAAACACATTTTCAACTTCATTGGTGTGAATGGCCAAATCAAACATATCAAGTAATTCACATAAGAAGTTACCAGGCGTGAATTTACTGTCTTGATAGAACCCGACATATTCAAAAGTGATGATGGGGATCTTGGTGACTTCCGCAATGACATCTATCGACTCAATAGCACTCACAAAGTGTTCGTCTAACGAATGAAAGTAAATGAAGATCGTTGTTTTGTTCAAGTCAGAGTGAGGGCTGACTATGAGATAAGGTGTACTGTTATACCCAATCCGTTTCGCGTTCTTTGGAATATCCACGTAACTCCCGGTCGACCCAACTACCTTCGAAGCATCGGCTAAATTCATATGTTCTCAAATTTGAGTTTTGCTTGTCGGAAATTATTATTTGTAGTTATCAGAAATAAATTTATAACGTAAATTGGTATATTTACTATACTAATAGTAAAATTATGAGATTGAGAAATTGTTTGGTTTCAAGAAAACTCTTCACTTTTTGTTTAATGATGTCGAAATATATATATTAGAATTAAACTACAACAAACTATAAAAACTAAAACGAGATTAATACTAGTATTTACCATTTAAGTATTTATAATTAAATTCTGAAGATATGAACTGTGTCTTTTAAACAATTAGAAAGAAAAGTGTTTATACGTGGAATTTTGACGAAGAATATTAAGTAAAAAGTATAAAAATATTATATGAAAGAAAATAACGCCAAGAACAATGTTTGTTACGATCTTAAAATTTGGTTGTGATAATTGTCAGTTCTAACATTTTTTTTAAAATATAAACTTTATTATAATATTATTATTAATATTTATAATTTAGTTTATTTAATTCAATAATAATATCTTTATTTTTGGTCAGGGTATCCCAAATTACTATGGATGTGCCAAATCTTTTTAGGCCACAAAATCGGGTCGCAACTCTTAAAAATAGAGCATTTTATAAATAAACAGACAAATTTTATTTTTTTTCTGAACAAATAAATTGTTAAATATTATTCAATTAATTAACAGATCAGTTCCAAAATTACAACATGTTAAAAATACGACATCTAGATTATTTTTAGAAATACGAACTGGGATGAAACAATTTTTAATTATTACACAAAAATTGATTTTGAATAAAACAAATAACTTTAAAATAACACAAATAACCTCTTACAACACAGAAATTATTTCTGACTTTTTTTGATTTCTCAGAACCACACTCTTAGATCCACTTTATCCTAAAATTGAATATTTTACTTGGTTGTTTTCGATGTTTTTAAACAAACTTATCTTTTGGAATTTGCGAATTAATATTTGAACTGACACACTTTTTGAATATAAATTTCATATCTGATAATACATCACAAAAACGCCAATAAAGGTTATTAAATAGAAACGAATTGAGTACGTAATATTTTTGAGTAAGAAGATAAATTGAATTATATTTTGTGTTTGAGTAAATAATGATGTTTTGATTTTGTAGAAAATCATATACCATCTGGTTTGATTTTTAAATTATTTGATTGAAATTACATAATTACTGATGATGTTGTAATGAAAGTGTAATAGTACTGTTCAATAATGTAAATGGCCAAATAGCAAAGTTGTGTGTATGACCATTAATACAATCATCATTGGCAATCAACCAATTGTTGTTTACCATATATTCCTTATTGGAATATGAAAATAAAGTGAAGACGACTTAAATAGTCACTTATGACTTTAATTTTTGTTTATGAGAATAAAATACAGAAACTTTTGCTTATGGGTTTTTGATTTTTTAAAGCAGATATTTTATGGATGAAAAGATGGGAATTCCAATGAAAACAAGAAAAAATAATCATGCAAATATTTTTAATTTATTCAACTGGACTAATATGTTTTTATGTTTCTTTTTATATATATCATAAATAATTCGGTCTTTTCAAAATTATTGGAAAAAATCAATACATTTGATATGTATGTGTGCTCTAATTCTGGTAAATAGTTTATACTTTCTCTTGTGTAAAGTTTTGTTTTTAAAAACAAAAACAAATTTTAATGATATTTTGGCATATAAAAACAAAATAAACATATTAAAGTTTACAAAAAATATCAATTGTTGTTGAATAAAATAAAATAAATTATTGATTATTTATCACACAAAATAAAAATGCTGTATAACATCAACTAAGGCAATTGATGTTAGAACTATCATGATCACAAAATTTGATCAATGTTTGTTGTTTAAAGATTCATTTTTAATCATTAAATATTCAAAACATAAATATTAACCAGGAATAAGTAAGTATACATATAAAAATTATAATGTGTATATGATTTAAAAAGGCTTTTTAAATCAAGTAATAAGAGATCAAAAACAAAATCAAAGTATAATTTGTTTATAAATTATCATTATACAATTTGAAACTTGATGTTTTGAAATTTAGGTTTGTCTAAATATGTATTAATATGGTGTTCTGTTGGTTAAAAAATAGTTATAAATTATGATTAACAAATAAAAACAATAGTATTCTTTTATTTGTAATTTTCTTGTCATACATTTTCAAACTTTTTTAAAAACATTGACAATAACAACTTAATTGTGTGTATTTGATTTGTCAAACTTGATTTTATCACAACATTTTTTTTAAAAAGACCCCATCAAACTTCATATACTTGTTGATTATTATTTATTAATCTTTTAAAATAATAATAAAGACATTCTTAATATGGTTTTATATTTAAAAACCACACTCAACTCAGATAAAAAATAAAATAATGTGTTAAAATTAAATTATATTTACTTATAGAGTAAAAATACAACTTCAGTTAAAATTTGTTGGATCAAATACAAATATATAAATATAACACCCCTTTATTATAATATTTATACAATTCAAATTGGTATTGATAATAAACAAGTTTATTCAAAAATAAGTTATAACAAAAAACAACAAATTCAAATATAACTGTTTAATGAAATTAAATAACCACACAAGTAATCAAAAATGTTATATAATCATAGGTGAAGAAATAATGTTTATTATTATATATATTAATAAACAATAGAATAAAATCAATGTACAGTCAAAGACGTTTATTTGTCGTAAATATAAATATTGAACTTATTATTTGTTGCACAAATAGCCAATCATTTGAGTGTACGACAATTGAATATTTTGTTCTTGAACATGTAACTTTTGTTGAATTGAAAACACTTTTTTAATAAAAATAAATTTCAATATTAAAAAGAATTTTCTCAAAATTCACTCATTTACAACAAATAGATACGTTTTATTGTTGGATTCACGACAAATAGACGTTTTTGACTGTAAATATAACACATAACATTTTTTCTTTGAGAATTAACAATAATTAATCTTTCTATCCCTCAAAATTTATTAAAACTTTATTGTATGTAAATTCAAAATTCAAATAAAACGATTAAAAATATATTTTTACTAAAGTTTTGGGGTGCTCGAATTTAATTTATTAAAAATTAAATGTAATTCTTAAATAAAAGGTAAGATTGATCATTAATTTTAATTAAATGAAATACTTAATACAATCAGTGGTATATTGTTAAATATAACAAGTAGATTGTAATAAATATCTGTAAGCTAAAAAAATAAAATGTAATTTTAAAATACAAATAGAATTAAAATTATTTTTATAATATCAAAAAAACTGTTATGTTCAAATAATTTACATCATTCAAACTACATCAATATATATATATTCTGAATTCTAAATCCTAAACTTTACTCAAATGTAAAATTTTAAACAATTAAATTAATATTATGTATAAAATTATTTAATTATTTATAACAACTTGGATAATTAAACAAACATGATATTTTTATTCTGTTTGATCATTTAAAAATTTACACCAAACATTATTTCTTATTAAACAAAAAAAATATAAAAAAACTGCAATAAATTTGATTATGTATAAATATTGTTGCTATATTTTGTCAAACACATTAGATGATTTTCCAAATACATCAACTTATTATAATTAGTATTTAAACAATTAATTACAATCAATACTAAAATTGACAGTTGATTGACTATCATAGGCCATTTTAAAAATAGTTGAACTTGTTTTTAATATAGCTTTTGAACATTTTCGAATAACCTTAATAATAAATTATCTCTAATATATGTATTTTACAAATTATGTTTTAATCAAAGATACAAATATTTTATAACAATTTTTTATTTGTCTTAAATTGAAATATATATATATATTCAAGCTATTAGCTAGTGAAAAAATAATATCAATTGTAACATATAAAATAAATGTTGTATTTCATTACACATATCATAAAACGTTTAAACATATTAAAATATAAAATTTAGTCTCAAAATTAAATACCAGTGATAAATTTTAAATGTAAAAACAGAACATAAACAATTTTCATTTAATAATATAAAGATTTTTCAAATATCGTTCTTTTTTGTGTTATTCAAATTATGTTTTAAGAACAATACTCTGAAAAATTATGTTATTATCTATTAATTCTGTCTTATATATTTTTTCAATTATATTATTTATCCAATTAATGATTTGAGTTAAAATGTTATTTAATTCAACTCAACAAAAAATAATTCTCTGTTTATTGTCAATATTGTTTTAACTGTATGTTTTAAAAATGATTAAAAACACAATCAATTAATAAATAAAATGTATATAATTAAAAAGCAATTTTTAAAATCAATTAAAATAACCAAATATTAATGTTTTTTGTCATTTTTGTTTAAAGTCATCGTTTCTAAATTTAATAAAAATATTATTATACATAACGGTTAGTAACTCTTCAATGATACGATATACTGAACACAAACAAATATATTGTTTTCAACTCAAAAAATTGTCTGTTTTAATGATCTAAATTAATTGTGTGGTATTTTATGTTCCGGTCTTTAATTACTTGTTTACACATGAAAATATGAAAAGTTTTGATATTTAATCATCCAATCTTAAAATTGAAGATTGATGTAGAATCAATTGTTTAATTTGTTGTTGGAATATAATTATAATGATTATTTTTTGAATCATTTATAACTATCGTTAGGAAATGTATATATATGTTTTACATATTGATAATTATGAAAGTGTTAATATTAAATCACTTGATAAACACAAGTGTAATGTTAATAGATAATAAATATTTTTTGTGTAATCATTTTAAAAATAACATATCACAACATTTTATAAATTAAAGACCAACAGAAAATTGTCGTACACTTGTGATTTTAGTATCAAACAAACCAAAAAATCGGATTATTTTTTCACTTATAAAATTTGACTAAACAATCAGGAAAAAAATGGGTTTTGAAAAAATAATAACCCGACTTTATAAAGAAAAATACCATAAAACAACTTGTAAGACTATTTTCTAATGTACTACAATTTTGTGGTGCTCTTTATTTTGAAATTTTTATACACGAATACTCGTATTCAAATGTATTTGGATTCAAATAAGAATAATGAATTCGTTTAAACAATTATTGTTAATAATTTGTGTTATTTAATGAGTTTTTAATTAAAAAATGGTGTGGTAATAATCAAAACAAAATACGTCAAAGGTTGGTTTTTTTAATATTTTTATATGTAAAATAGTTTCTAATACAATATGATTACAAAAATATATTTTTAATTATTTCTGTATTTGAATGAAAATATCTTTGTTTGTAACTTATAATAATAATAATCAACATCATATTATCCAATAAATAGAAGACAAACTTTAATTAAATGGACAATTTAAATAAAGTTTGTCATATATGTACATGTTCTTAAACTGAAAAGAAAATACTTTATTTTAAAAACACAAAACAATTATTACCATTAAAAAAACAGAGTAAAAAATTTGTTGTTTTACGATCTTAATTGTCTGTAATAAACATCATGATATTTGATAATACATATTAGTGTGGAATTGATTTTTGATCACAAATAACGATGTTTGTTTTTTGGTATGATATCATTAAAGGAGTTGTTCTTTTAAAAAAGTATTTTTCTATTTTTTTTACACATTTCATATTTTATTTGGCATTTATTTTTTAAAAAGTCTTTAATCTTTTTTAACCAAATTGATCTTTTTTCCTCTTTGTTTTTTATTCCAATTCTAATTTTATTTTTTTTCTTATGCTTTTTCCTCCATTTTTTTTTCTGCCAAATATTTTTAAATCAACCAATCCGCAAAAAAACGGGAAATTTTTTTTTTCATTAAAAAACAATCTTTGGGTATTTTTTCCCGCCAGTTTGCATTAAATAAATAAAAACAAGTTTTTTCATATAAAATTCTGCAGTTTTGGGCTCAATAGCTTATTTTGGGACACCCTGTTATGAAATAGACAATGAAAAAAAGACTAAATTAAGTGATGAAAAAAAAACTTTAAATTGGAACTACTCAAAAATGTGATTTGTAAAACCACAGGAATAACAAAAGCAAAAAAAAACTATAAAATATTAAACAGGTATAGTTATGAATAACTATGACGAGTAATATGCCAGACTCGTTTTTTAATAGAACAAAAATAGTAGGTATTTGGGACTTTTGTTGGACTTTGTTTGGTTTGGTATTTCAACGATTATATACTTTTCCCGATAATTTAAGCAAAAACAAACAACAAACAAGCCACAAATCGGGTTAAATTCTAAGTTATTGGAGTGGGATTTAATCCTCTTTTTAAAACCAAATTCGCTGGAAGTCCAAAAGAAAACTTCAAAGAACAGACAAACAGCTATTGACATGGACGTAACGACTTCCACGCTTATCAAATCACTTCTTTTGGAATTGATAAGTCCAAAGCTTCAATCTTCTCCAAAAGATTTGACAGACAAAGTTAAAGACGAGATATCAAAATACACTCACGACGTCACACTCGAACCTTTCACAACACACGACTATCTTACAAAGTATAAATACCATATGATATCTGTATTCTTCTTCATATTGGTTCTCATCTCTTTAGCTTCCCCAGCAACTACCAGTATCATTTCCGTCCTCTTTGTCTTCTTTCATTATTTGGTATACCACGCACGCTTCTTTGATATCACAAAGTACTTACCTGGGAAATCCGCAAATAACATTTTTGCATACCTCCCCACAGAAAATGTCGAAAGTGCAAAAACAGTGTTGGTTATAGCACACACTGATAAGACCAAAAAGGACGTGAGCCGACGTGGTCCAGTCATCCAAGTCATTATGAACGTCGCAATTTACTTGTTGACGCTTTGTGCGTTAATTGGGTTTGTTGGGGGATTTTTCTTCGGAGACTATTTGCTGTATCCAGTCATCTCAATTTCGTCAGTCCTTTGTGTCATTCTGTCGCTGAGTATAATTAAATACTCGGCGTTAGGGGATATACAAGGTATCGCAACAACATCATGTGCGATTGAAATCTTAAACAAATTCAGTGGAAAATACGGGGGAAATTCCTGCGACAATTCTGATAAAAAAGAAAAGCAGAAAGTCAATTTAGCAATTTTAATTGTTCCAACGAATTCAGAAAGGCACGAAGGAGTTAAAGCGTTTATGACAACACACGACAAAGACAAGAGAGTGAATCCAGAGAGTACCACAGTCATTTGTCTCGACCAATTAGACGACAGCGGTAATATTCGTGTTTTAAAAAGAGAAGGATTTTCAGTGTATAACACCGAAGTAATGCAACGACTTGTCGAAGCATCTCAAGAGGAAGGAATCAAGTTATTTGAAACCATTAACATACTTCGAACACCATTCACTAATGCATCAGAGTGTAATAAAATATATAAAGTGGCTGCCATTCAATCATTATGTAGAACATCGACTCGGGTCGAAAGAGATGGTATAGAGTATTTGGCTAGTCTCGACGGAATCGAGATGATGATTCATGAGGATCAAATTAAAACAATAAACGATGTTTCTGAAGTCATCATGAAATACATAACACTTGAAGAAACACCAATCGGTGACAAAGAAAACACTTCTAAGAAGTCAGAGAGTTTCGAGGAAGAAAACACACACTTTGCAGAGGACAAAGGTCTCCTCAATTCTGTAGTGATTGATGATTAAATTTTGACTCGATAATTTTTTTAATTCGATTGTTGGTGGAACTTCAATGCACCTTTAATCATATTTCTGAATTTTAAAAAACGTCCGTTATTTTTTTTTTTTCAAATCAACATATTTTTAAAAATTTAATAAATTTTTGGTTTCTATTTCTATTTTTGAATAAAACACTCCAATAATTTACTATATCTTATTGTGTAAGTTACTTAACTATAATTTCAAGAAATTATTATTAGAATCTTCTAATAAAAAAATATTATATAATAGTATATTTATACTATGAAAAAAGTTTATTATATATTTATTATATATATATAATATATAAAAAAATAACTATTATATTAATTATTAAACAAATAAATGGAAACTCCAATTTTTTTTTATAATTTATTAATTAGTTTTAATTATTAATGTTTTATTAATTGCATAAAATAATTAAACCTGATTATACACACAAAGTTTGTTTAATATGACTGCCATTCTTAACCTAAGAACGCTGATTCAAATCCACTTATTTTCTATCCCCTCCCTTTGGGACCAACTGGAAAATACTATTTATTATTTCTTTTTATACAAAAAAATAAAATCAACAAATAATAAAAACCATACTTATTTTTTTCTTTTCAATTGATACATTATGCGCGGAAGTGTTCATAACAGCACCAACATCAAAACCTTTATTTAATGTTGGTGCTTTTTCTTATTGTTGATGTCTCAACAATAAAAAACAATTGTTGAGACAAGTGTTTTTTAATTATCATTCTGAGTGTTCAAAGACGTGTTCTTTATTAAAGTCGGAATCCTTTATTGAACTTATCAATTTGGGTTAGTTAGTTTGGTTATTTTTGTTTTTTTGTCAAAAATTATTATATTATAATATTGATAAAATATAATTATTTTAAATAGTTAATTTTTATGTTAATTATATTTATTCAACATCTGTTTTTTTCATAATTAAAAAAGTGTATGTAAATTCAAATCCTATAATTTTTATTATTTTTTCCAGTTCCTTCTTCCTAAGGTTAATACAGTAAAACCTCCCAAGAGCGGTACCTCTGAAGAGCGGGTTCTCTCAAGAGCGGGCATTTTTTAGACCGAAACTAAAAATAGAGTTCTCTATCGAGCGGTTTTTAAGGTTTGATTGGCTAAAAATGCCCGCTCTTGAGAAAACAAAATTACCACGCCCTCCCGCTCTTGGGAGGTTTTACTGTATAGATAATCACTGGATCATCAAAACATAATTAAAAAAGCTGTCGTTTTTTTGACTCGCTTATTATTACCTTCCATTTATTCAACAATCATAGTTGGTAATAAATGTACTACAAAACGGGATATTGTCGAAAATAAATTCTCCACCCATGCAGTTTGGCAAAAATGGAATACCAAACCCATAGAAAATATTACTAATTATATTTCCCGACTTTCATGGATTTTTTCGGAGTTTTCAACACGATTTATTCGAATAAAAATAAAACAAGAATAATGGACGTTTTTATTCAACACTTTTGGGCCATTGAAAGTTCAAACCCAAAAGTGCATAATAACACATTAAAAAAGACTATAAACAGCATAAATGAGATCATTGAATTTCAGACTATTTGAATGGAAATATAATTGGCGGATTTCAAAAGAGTTTAGTAGACAAAGAACTTGAAAAAGAAACAGGCTTGAAAAAGATTTATAGAAAATATTACTCAGTGAGAGGTGAAATAACTAAGAAAAGTGCCCAACTGAAAATGAAAAAAGAAACTAAGGAACTTGTTAAAACTTACAGAAGGTTTTTCGGAAGAAAAATAATGATTCTGGCGGATATACCGACGTTCGTATTAAGACAAGTCATCCAATCGATTTGATGATGAAGACGTTATATGAGGAGCGCTTCAATTTAATGCTTTCTGCTTTACTTCGAGATATCCCGAGTTTCGAGTGCACGTTCATTTCATCTGGTAATATGTTTAACTGTGAAGTTCATGTAGAGAATGAACAAGCAGCTAAAATGGTACTTCTTTTAACAAGTTTTTTTGACTCATATCACTATGTAGTTCTTAAAGATACTTTGACTGAAGACGAACTTGCAAAGTACGCACTTTTTTTTAAATCTTCAACGGCACCATTTCACTCGTTAATTACCCGAGTTAAAGACAAAAAAAGTGGCAACTCACAACTGATAGGGTGTGTGGCTACTTCGAAAGAAGTTAACCCATCTATCACTGATGACTGGAAAGAACAACTCATCCACTTCATTGATAATGCAGATGTCGTTCCAGACGTTGCTCCACCACTCCCACCTAAAGGTCATAAAAATAAAAGTCTCCCACCGTTACCACCTCAAGAACAACAAGAAGGCCCTCCTCCTCCACTCCCACCAAAGAAGTATGAAGGGTATAAGAAAAAGGACTTACCCCCTTGCCCACAACCTGAAGAAATTGAACAACAAGAACAATACGAGGAACATAACACGGAACAAAATGAGTACCAAACACAAACGAATATGTGAAAATACAACAACAAGACGTTGCGCCCCTGAACTCCAAAAGCAAGAACTCGAAAGGAGAACACAAAATTATGTTGAAAAAGCTAAACAAATACTGAAAAGAGTCAGATCGTTGAAAATAAACAGGAACTCTCCCCTCGACTCAATAGATTCTCGTTGAGTTGTGACGCTTCAATTCAAAGCAATGACCAAACAACCACTAGAACACATAGAGATACAAAGGGTAGAGCTATGACAGTGTATGAAAAAGAAGAGGATGAGTATTACGAAGACGTGTATTATGGAGATGGCTATTGGGGGGACGATGGTTTCTATTACGTGTACGACTATGAAACTAAAAGGTATTACCAAGGGGAACCTCCAGAAGACGACATTTATAGAAGTGAAAGTGTTGGAGAAACACAACACGAAGAAGGCCAATATAACGAGAAAGTAATTGTCGAAGAGGCCGATATAGTCGAAGAGAAACAACCAGCTCAAATTGTTGAAAAACAAGAAGCTCCAATAGAAGAGAATGTTCCACTGCAAGATACTAAAGAAGTTAAAGACGAAATTATTGAAGAAAAACCACAAGTAAATGTTAATGAGAATCACAGCATTTCCATCTTAAAACCAGTGGAGAAAAAGACCGAAAAGAAGATAGAAAAACCAGTGGAAAACCCAATGGAAAGTGCTCCATTCGTCAAATTGAGAAAAGTCGAGAAACAAAAACCCGTTGAAACGCCACAAGAAGAAATACCAAAAGAGGAAGGGGCTCCTTTTGTTAAGTTGAGGAAAGTAGAAAAGAAAGAAGAGTCTCCAATGAAAAAAGAAGTCACCGCTGTTGAAGAGAAAAAAGAGGAAGTAAAAGTACCTCCAAAAGTTAAAGAAAAGGAAAAAACTCTTCAAAATTCACCACAAAAAGAGCTTAAAACACCCGAACAACCAAAAGAAAAAATCAAAACTGAAGAACCAAAAATTGAAGAACTTAATCAAAAAGCAGCTGAAAATGTGTCTGAAAGTACGATTGAGACTATAAAAGAAAATGAAGTGGAAAAGGTTGTTGAAAAAGAAGAAAAAATAAAAGAAGCAGTCAAAGAAGAAAATAGTGCCGTCTTACAAGAAGTGAAAGAAGTCCAAGAAACTGTTGTTGAATCAAAATCAGAAGAAAAAGAAAAGGTAGTTGAAGCAACACCAGTGGAAGGATCTTTAGAGACAAAGCCTGAACTTGTTGAATCAAAGAAAGAAGAAATAAAAGAAGAAAAGAAAAATGATGTGGTTGATAATTTGGTTGATGCGCTGTTAGTAGACGAACAATTTGTCCCAAAGTCTGGATTTGATGATTTACCAAAAGAAGAAACAAAAATAGTCGAAGCACCAAAAGAAGAGAAAAAAGAAGAAGAACCGACAGAACCAAAACCTGAAGGAAAAGAAGCTTCAGATGAGGCTCAAACAGAGGGAGTGACACAAGAGGTGAAAGAAGAGGAACCTCCAAAGGTCGAACCACCACGGATTTCTGTCAACGACTTGTGTGAAGGTGCTGTCACACGGCCATCTGTTGCACGACGACCCGGTCGTGGGGGTAAAGGAAGAAAAGCTGCTTCGAAGAATTTGATAGACACGCACAAAGCGATGCGGACGGAGACAAACGACAAAGACGAAGAGAAGAATGGCGTTCCCAAACTGGCTAAAAGTACTGTTGAGTCTGTGAGTGAAGAAGACACTCAAATCAAACCGAAGAAACCGATGGGGATATCTATGGGTGGTGGGATGATGGGGATGCCTGCAATCACATTAGCCGACCTACAAAAGGGTAAACAACACAAACAACCCAAACCTGCTTTATCACCACGTAAAGCAGTTGAGATGCGTAAAAAGGAGGAAGAAAAGAAAGAAGAGAAGAAGAAGAACAGTGGAGGACTTTTAGGGTTCTTAAAGAAAGAGGAGAAAAAAGAGGAGAAGAAGGAAGAACCCAAGAAAGAAGTCAAAAAAGCGACGAAAGAAGTGAAGAAAGAGATCAAAGAACCAATTAAGGAACAAAAAGAAAACAGTAATACTCTACCTTTCCAAGTCAAGCTGCGTACTAGTGGATCCGGTCCTAAGACTACACCACCAGTACCAGCCCAACAACCATCAACACAACATGTACAAAGAAATTCATTGGGGAACGCATCAAGTGCACTTCACCCAGTCGGTGGATCTAGCACATTGAAGAAAGGAAATTTAACTGGTCCACAAAGTTCACCAACACCATCGGGAAGCTCATCGACGTCGCCATTTTCAGTGAAATTGAAATCGTCGTCCTCAAAGACGGTAGTGAAGTCGACTAGTCCTAAAGTGGAAGAAGAAGGAGAGACGGAGTTGCAGAAGAAACTCAGGCTTAGAAGAGGAAATTAAGTTTCACACATTTATTAATACTTTTTTGGGTTTGGAACTATAAGAGATAATTTTGTGCGAACTTTTTAGTTCTCAGATATTTCATGTCAACACCAAACAACGACACCACTGATGATCAGAAGGATCTATTCCGAAGGTCACAAGTCATCCCAAAAAGAAAGAGAGAGTTCATCATCGTCGGTAATAAAATTGCGTACGCAACACAAGACGCATTAGTTAGTTTCATCTCGGAGTCTTGTTGTGGTTTGTCGTTTTTCATTTCTGATATTTTCGAATAGGAACAGATACATTTGTTTCATGTTGTTCTTTATCGTGTAAGAGCGATAAATTATAGATACATTATAACTTGTATACTAGAATAATATAGTAGTAAATGGAATTAGAAATTCAATCCGGTTGAGTCAAACTAAAAATAGAAAATCATTATAGTATAGTTATTTAATTAATGATTGTTAATATATAGACAACGTAACTCGAGAGGCGTTTGTATTCACATTTCGATGTTACACAGAACAGAACGTCGTCTTGCAAAAGTTTTTGGAGATATATCAAGCGAACCCAAAGCAACACGAAACTATTATAGATATCATGATACAATATATCTCTAAAGTCATGACAATATCTGATAAGACGACTTTGGACTTAATGAATACACTCATAAAACTCCATCATATAGAAGACCCAGCTAAGGCAGATTACTTGGAGGCGTTACTTTCAAAATCTCAAACGCAAATATTTATCCCTCCTACAACAGCTGATACAACACTTTCTCAACAAATGTTTGACTTGGACTATTTGAGACAACAAAAAGTATTTGAACCTTCGAAGAGTCCACAACCAAAATTTGGCGAAATTCCGCCATCAAAATCGCCAAATTTACAAAAGCAGTCGATTGTCATTGGACAGAAACCAATTTTGGTCGACAACCCAAGTGCAGTCAAAAAGGTCTCCGACGACTTGCAACAGCCGACTTCTCGTGTCCAGACATCTTATTTTGGGAATGTGAATTTGTCGCAGACAGTGGCTTACCCCAAAACAGATCGTTCAAACGTTCGAACTAAATTGCCACAAACACTTCCGATCTATTTATCCGAGTTGGACTTCATCAATATACCCGCAAAGGTCTTTGCACAGCAAATCACATTAATCGAGTTCAACAAGTTCATTGCGATTCCAATCTCTGAGTTGTACTTTTGGGACTCTTCTCAGAGAGAAAACTCTTCTCCGAACATCATGGATTTCTTAGAACACAACAAAAAGATGTCGCATTGGTATATCCAACTGTTGTTACTCTCACCGAAATCAAGAAGACTCCAAGTGTTACGCAGATTAATAGAGGTTGGAGTCCGAATGAATGATTTAAATAACTGGAGTGGCTTGGTAGAGGTCACTACGGCACTTGATGCGTTTCCAGTGTATAGGCTTCAGAAATTATTTTTGCAGTTAGACGAGAACGACATCGAGAATCTGAGGCGAATAAAAGAGATGGGGAGTATGGACGAATTGTTAATGAACGACAATGGGATCATCCCTGGCGCTTGTGTTCCATTTATTCAAAAGTATTTAAAAAAGTTTGTGGACATCAATAAAATGATGCGGCCGAGTATCATGGCGAACGACTTCACTTTGATTAACGTGGAGAAGTGCAGAGCACTAAGTAAGTACATTATAGACTGGATTCAATGCACGAAGTATCCGTATCCATTTGGGTGTAATACTATTATACAAGACTGGATTTATAATTGTTTGGAGTGTGTAAAGTGTGAGGAGCGCATCGAAGCTGGGTGGAGTCTTAAAATCGAGCGCAAAAAGTTAAATGAAAGTGGGGAGAAAGTGTGTGACATTAATTTGCTTGAGTACTCGACGGAAGATATGGTCTTCCCCAATCGCGTGCAAGTTGGGGTTGGGTTGACGATATACAAATTGATGAATTTTTTGAATACGTCAGGGATCTTTGTGTTACTCCCAACACCAAAAAAGCCGCAAGGAATGATATTATCAATAGATGACACCATTGGTAATATCATACTGAAAACGCAGAATTACATGACTGAAGACTCGATGTATGGCATAGTGAAAGAAATTGTCGAAATCAAAGTTGTCTTGGCTTCACATGAGAAGCCGACGGACATATTCCGATTAAAAAGGATATGGGTGGACCCGACACAGAGTGTAGTGCAAAATATCATTTGGATCAAACACGTGTTGGGTATCGAAGACACGTTTGAAGGGGAATTCTATGATGAAAAGTATCTGTTCTTGTGGAGAGAAGACATTTTCTCGCAATTCCAAGTGCTTTCGCCGTTCAGTAAGAATGTGTTTAAGACCGATGGGGTACTCATGTTGGTACCAGCACGAAATGTAGTAGCTCCAATAGACTTGGACAATAGTGCAGAGAGATTTGAAGTGACAATGGGAGTACTGGAAGGTATTGAGTCTGATAATAAGACCAAAATGACGTGTTACACGATGGTCATGAGAAACTCGTTACTGTATTTCTATTCACAAAAAGATACGCATGTGATAGCATTAGGGTATTACAAAGTGAAGGTAATTTATGATGTGAAACGAGATGAAAACCTCATACTCTTAGTTGAATGTAGTGACTCTTCTGAGATGAATGGGGTTATTATTATTCTTGATAAAAGTAAAGTGAAAGAAGCGACATTCTCGACACTTGATTTGGCAGAGAAGTTGTCACAGTTTTGTGTGTCGTCACAAGGGAAAAGGTGTATAGGTGTTGCTCTTGAGAATTTAGGTGGGAATGGGATACCACGGATATACGACGAGTTGTTGAATTGCGTGTTTACAACCGAGGACTTAGCTATGAGTGATTCCTATTTTGATATCACATATGCACCTAAAAAGTTTATGGAAGGGATGCTAAAAATAGAAGATGGTGTTATCCCAGCCGACCCAATAGTATGTTCGCAGCTCTTAGTTTTATTATTTAAAAT
>NW_004191777.1:841682-909894 GCF_000330505.1 Entamoeba invadens IP1
ATTATTTAAAATGCAAAGCCGGACTACATATGAGAAGAAGTTAATGTTTGTTATAACATACCATTCACTTATTAGAAATTGCTACAAACAAATTGAAGAAGCAAACAAACTGGGGCAAGACGATGTCATTAAAAACGTGAAGAAGACTAAGGACCACTATATAGCTTCCGCCTTCCAAATATTAACACCACAGAAACAAAGTGTATTACTGGGTATGTGTAAAGTCCTTGACTTGTGGTGTCGCGACAAACAATCGAGAAAGGTCCGAGCTGCTGAGATACTTGAAGGAATTGTCATGAAGGACATTCCACTTGAATTGGTTCATGACATAGCACAACTGAAAATACCAAAAGGAGTGTTAACAGAGCAACGATATGACAATGTATGGCCACTCACTTTATATAACTCGGGACAATTGAATATATTTAATAGTGTTATTGGCAACATTATTCAAAAAATGGAAGACAATAATTGGGAGGACTATATCATGACTACTGAAAAGAAAATCACAACGACAAGTACAAGTATTAAAATCGATCGCACTGACCCTATTTGGAGAGAACCGATTTTCTCAATCATTTTAAACAGTGGAGTTGTTGCAGAAACCATTTTAGTCGCAGTTCGAGGTAAAATGATTGATAACCCTCTCAGCGATTATGAGGCAATCGATGTCGAAGGAATGCAAAAAGCTTTCATCCGAAATTTGAACTGTTGCGATAGAAGGAGAGTACTCAAAAACTGTGACGTCAGAAGTAAAGTAACAAGAAGTATGTCACTTTACCCTGGAGCGTCAAAAATGACACTGGCTGAAATGCTTCAAAATATAGATAATGGGTTTGACGTAAGTTTATTGTGAGTTTTTTTAGTTCAAGTTTGATGTTTTCATTTTGTTTCATAAAATTTAGTAATATATAGTAAATTTCAATTATTAAACAAGTAATAACTATTTTCAAAACATTTGTAATTTCTATATTGTTCGATTATTTTTAAATTGATTCGTTTTCCCAATTCAAAACTATTTTTTTTATATTTCAAATTTTAATTGATATAATAGATTTTTTTATTATATTTAAAAAGGAAGAACAAAGTTTGGTTTTAATTCAAATAATTTGGGTCACACAAGTTGAAAGATTCTTTGATGAGAGATTTTTGATTCATTTGATTTTTTTCATTACAGTAGCTGTTATTATTACTTTATTTATTATTTAAGTTCATTTATATTATTTTATAATATAGGTCGTTAGATAACTAAGTATATGGTTAATTAACTATATAGTTTTTAGATTACTTCTCAAATAAGAACACATTTTATGAAAGTATTACCAAAAAAATATTGATAAAACCAAAATATTTAATTTATTTTTATTATTTGTTTAACTTTTTATAATAATATAATTATAATAAAGCAGGTCCTTTTTCTTTGTCGATTCGGGTATTGATTTCATTTAAAAAAATGACAATAATTAAAAAAATATCTAAAAAGCCATTTAAAAAAATATGTTTTTTAAATTAAAATTTAAAAAGTTAAAATTGCCGAACACAAAATAAAAATTAACAAAAGCGGACTGTTATTTACATAAAAAAAACTTTTTTCAATAAAAAACGGCACAAAGAATAGCATGTTACAAACACATGAAAGAAATAATATATGTAATACAAACAATGTTCAAAAAATGGGTTTAAAAAGCATTCAAATATATTCAAACAAAACATTTAAAAAAATTGAAAAAAGTTCGAATAATTTCTTTATGTGTTTAACTGTTTTACTCTTTAAAAGTAATTCGAGCCAAATGGCATATAAGAGTTAATAATCTCAAAAATTCATTTTTGTCGAAGATGTTCTTTGTTCTTTTGTTTATTTCAGCTGCTTTAGCAGGAAAGGGTATTGATATGAGTACTGCCTTCCCAACATCAACATTCAGTTGCTTTGTATCCAACGGCTATACCCATGCCATTCCAAGGTGTTGGCGAAGTTCTGGCTCATGGGATCCAAACTGTGCGTCCAACTGCAAGAACGCTCATTCTGCTGGAATGTCACAAGTCGATGTCTACTTCTTCCCGTGTTACTCGTGTGGCAATGTAGCTGGTCAGGTTTCTTCTTTTTGGAATCAAATTATTTCGAACAAAGTCGATTGCAAGAGAGTTTGGTTTGACATTGAAGGGACTTGGAGTTCTTCTGCCTCAAGTTTGTTATACCTTTCACGTGATAAATACAGTAAAATTGATAAATAGCCAATCAGAACTTCTTCATGGAAATGATGAACGAAGCAAGAGCAATTGGTATGGTTCATGGTGTTTATGTTTCAAAGTATTATTGGGGTCAGTTCTTTGGTTCTTCATACACCTATAAATATGCTAGTTCAACTCCTTTGTGGTATCCACATTATGACTCGAACCCAAGCTTCTCAGATTTTGCTGCGTTTGGTGGATGGTCTAGCCCATTGATGAAACAATACCAAGGCACTACTTCTATGTGTTCTGGATCGGTCGATTTCAATTACTTCTAAACGACTCTTCTGTGTTCTTTTATACTATACTTTATACTATAAATACTATAAATTTATACTATACGAACTTATTTATTTTAATCAACTCAATAAAACCACTTTAACTTGTGTTTAATTGGATAGATGAAGAAATTGGACGGGTATTCAATTATGATCGTCGGGAAGTACTTTGAGACTCAAGACGATTTTATTAATGTCATGGCTGTCTCGAAAAAGTTCAGGGAATTGTGTGACAGATATCACTTCAATCCAATTTCACTCACACAAAAGACTCTCCATTTGTTCGTGCGACTCCAGACCCTTTACTTGTATACGAAACTCGACGATTTTCTACAAGGAGTTAATAACTATGTAATATGCTACAGAGTCGACTATAAAGAATATCTTGATATTAAAGGAAAGCACTTACACAAGAATTTGAAATTTCTTCATATCGAATTTTCTATGTACGACGATCAACTCCCATTTGACAGTTCGAATGAAGTGAACCAAGTGGGGTATTACGCATTTTCGTGGTGTGTAGACAACAGAGTTGAGTTGAAGAAGAACATCAAAATGTTATCTCCGCGATCTTTTAGCGACTCGGGAATCAAAGAATTACTGATCCACTCAAACATCAATTTCCTCCCTGTTTCGTGTTTTAAGAATTGTTGCCTTTTATCAAAAATTGAGTTGCCAAATACAATTGGAGAGATCAAATCATTTTGTTTCTCGAATTGTGTTGCGTTGAGAACCATTGATATTCCAGAAGGCGTTTCTTCTATTGGGATGTGTGCGTTTAAAGAGTGTATTAGTCTCTCCCAAATTCAGATCCCAAAGACTCTCAATACACTCAACGAAAGAGTTTTGTTCCACTGCGCGTCGTTGACGTGTGTCACACTACCATCTGCACTCACTCGGATCAAAACGGGGTGTTTCTCTGGGTGTAGTAACTTGAGAAAAATAGTGTTTAACCACAACAATAAAATAGAATTTGCTGTACCGTTGTGGATGAAAGAAGTGTTCGAAGGAAACGGATTTGTTGTTCAAAATGTGAAATACACTAAAGATGATAGAATTTTGAATGGTAACTTAGTCCCATTAGGAGTAACTGCGGTGGAAAAATATTGCTTCGCTGGAATGCCAAGCTTAACTAAAGTCGTCTTCCCAGAGACTGTCACAAAGATTGGCAAAGGGTGTTTCGCTTATACAGACTACTTACAAAGTGTTGTCTTCCCGTCATCACTCGTCATCCTTGGTAAAAACTGTTTTACAGAAAAGGTAAGAAGTCTCTGGTATTGGTGAGTGAAAGCACTCTCTTTGAATTTCAATGTTAAAGAATCAACAAATTCTGAATTTCACTATAACTTGTTTAATTATAATTTATTTTAGTTAAATGTACCATAACTTATAGTTTTTTATTCAAATAAAAAAATGAAAACCATGTATAATAAAAATATTATAATAAAACTATACACTCAATAAAGTCAAGCTTCAAAATTACTTTGAGGCTTGACTTGGTATAAAAACCCTGGTTCTATTCTTTTGCTAGTCCATGGTACAGTTTGACGAATATGAACTTCTGATCATTACTGGATATCTGAAAAGCGCGAGCGATTTCATCACTTTTATGCAAGTGAACTTTAAAGCGCAGAGCGTGTTAAAGATGTTCCGAACGAACCCGATTGCAGTGAAGTCGAAAACACTATTTCCTTTAATTAGAATCCAAAACTTATTTTCGAATGATGATATTCGAATTGACGGTTTGAAGTACAAAATATGTTTTAAGATGTCGTACGACCAATTCACACGATTGGAAGGGAAATACGACTACCAGACGAATGCAATAGATTTACCACAAAACATTACTCTCAATGAAATACCCGACTGCATTAACTCTATTGGTAAAGAGACCTTTTCACATACTTCATTTTTAACTTCTATTGTCATATCAACATCAGTGACTTCAATTGAGTCGTTTGCATTTACCGAGTGTCCAAAACTGTCATCTTTAATATTGCCAAATACACCAATTTTATTCATGAAAGATTGTTTCCACAATTTGGTGTCGTTGACATCTTGCTCATTTCCAGATAAAAGTTTCCAAATTCCATGTCGAATCTTTTCGAAAGAAAATAACTTGAGTGCTTTGACTCTTCCAGCTACTCTTCGAGTTGCTCCTTCATTCTATGAACATTTGTCTCATTTGACTTCTCTTCGACTGAAAGGGAAGAGTCCAATTAATGCGATCATCCCGTTCAGATTTGCAAATGAACTGGAGGCGCCTATCGAGAAGCAACAACTCATTTTGACCCGGGAAGACTTCTGCCAATGTTTTCAAAATGTTCAAGAATTTTTGGTACCGGAACAAGTCGTCCATATCACACGAAACTGTTTTGAGGGATACACGACGATGACCGCAATAACATTTTCAAAGACTGTATCCTGTATTGGGAAGAAGGCGTTTGCGGGATGCGCGGGGTTGAAAGAACTCACATTCCCCGAGAGTGTTTCTCGGATCCACAAGTTTGCATTTGATAATTGTTTCCGACTGAGAAAATTGGTGTTTGAGGGCGAATTCCCACAAGCAAAGGCAAAGTGTTTTAGAGGATGTAAGTCGATCAAAGAAGTTGTTATACAAGGAAATCGATTTGTGAATAAAGTCCCGTTCTTCTTAGCTCGAAAAGTTGTGAAGAACCCTAAGATGCACTCGGTGTTTAGAAGAGACGACTTTAATCAAATATATAACAATAAGATGAAACGACTTGAAATTGTGTGCGATGGGATCTTGTCACTCGGAGAAGAAGCTTTGAAAGAGTGTAACTTGGAAGAAGTTGTGTTAGATGACACTATCAAAGGGATCCCTTCAAGGTTCTTTAAAGATTCTAAAAGCTTGGTACACGTCACTTTACCAACTTCATTGAAATGCATTGAAGCAGAGGCATTTGCCGGATGCGAAAGTTTGGAAAGCATCAATATACCTATTTTAACAAGACAGTTCGGAAGAGCGTGTTTTGAAAATTGTAAAGCACTCGGGGAAATTCTTTATAAGGGAAAGCCAATGAAGGTGGACAAGAATTGGTTTAAAGGATGCGATTGTCTCACGAAAAACCAACTCATCAAGTTTAAATTCAAAACAAAACTTCAAGGAAAACAATTCCACGAATTTTAATAATTGAAGTGTAGATTTTTGAATTGAGTGTTTCCAAATAATTATTCTTTTTTTCAAGTAGAACAAACTCAATTAATTTACAGATAGAGTCAGTCCGTAAACGTTGTACACCAACAACGTTGTACACCCGACTTTTCCATATTTTTTTATCCTATTTTTCGGGATTTTATTTTGATTTTTCCCAAAAGTGCATTTTTATTTTTTGCTGCTATTTTTGTTTTTATCCTAATACCCAAAAAAATTTGGAAAACAAGTCTAATATTCGTAAAGTGTACAACGTTTGAGTAGTGTACAACGTTGTAGCAAGTACTCTAGTAGAAAATTTGGGTGTCAAGAATAAATTGGGTGTCAGATTGATTTTGAGTTATTTAGTGATTTTTCATATTTTTTTGGGGGGAAAAATAAAAAAAATACGAAACCCATTTTTTTACATTAACTAATCCCTAATTTATTTGACACCCAATTTTTCTACTATCTGTAATCCCTTTTTTTTATAAACAAAATTTCACATTGATTGTTATTTTGAATTTTTTGTCTTGAAAAACTATGATCAAAAAGTATCTTTTAAATATGAATAAAAACACTAAGTTAGTTTAACAACGGTATCTGTTCTGAAAAGTTATCTGATTGAAATGAAATGACTGTATTTTTGTTTAAATGGAAATTAAGTAAAAACTCAAAAATGTGAAAAAAATGAATTAATGGGATAGGTTTTTAAAATAAGTTCTCGAATTATTTCAATTGGTTTGGTAAAAAAGTACCAGATAACGTTTTTAGCAGATAACATTGTTGGACTGTTTCCATGTTTTTAACTGTTTGATAATAATTTACAATTTGATAAAATGAAAGACTGTGAATATCATATTGTTCTATATTTGATAAATAACATATTGAACAAAAATTGTTAACTTGTAAAAGTAAAAATATGTTTTTTTAATTAATTTAATTATATCCAAATTTGTGAATAAAAAACAATAAATTATACACAACAACATTATTTTTATACTCTTTTTAATCGATTATTAACAAACATTAATTTTATTTGATATACAGAGATTTCTCAAATCACAATCCTAATTACCCACGTCGCCATTTCATAACCAAAATGTTCCTTTTCATTTATTAATTAGTGCTTTAATACCACATTTTCGGCAATAATCAAATTGGAAAACACTGCTGATATATTCTTTGTATTATGTGTGATATTATTTATAATTATTATATACATGATAATTAATGGTAAAAAAAGAAAATCTTTAAATTTTTTAATCAAAATAAAAAAACGAGAAAAATATTAAAATGTCAAGACTCAAAAGAATGAATTTTGACTTTTCGCTTTTAATAAGACAAGATTCAAACTTATTCTATAAAAGATTTTTTTGAACTTGGTTCATCAACTCATACAATGTCAATTGCAAAGCCACAAATTCGAAGCGTTAGAAATATTAAAGTGGAGTCTGTGTTTCGACCAGCTCCAAAAAAGGCAGTCAAGATCATTACTTATGCAGAAGAAGAAAAAACAAGTAAACAAGAAATGAGGAAGTATTACAAAGAATTGAAGAACAAGAAGGTCAGAGGAAAGTTACCTGTTGAGAATGAAAAAAGAATATGTTACGAATGAACTTATTGACTGTTCTTATTAATTGTTACTAATATGATTATAGTACATTATAATACAAAATATAAAATAATTTTTATTATTATGTATTTATTGTAAATAACTGTATTAAATTAATTAACAAAAAAATAATAGTTTTTAGTACAAATTATATGAAATTGTCAAAAAATTGGGTATAATAATATATGGTTAATTGAATAATAATCAAACTATATTTTGAAAATACGACAAAGACCATCGAGTAACAAAACAATTTATGCACTGTTTTTGTTGAAAAGATGTCCACTCGAAAATCAAAACACAACAAGAAAGAAGGAAAGAATCAAACAAATATATTATTTCTGTGTGATGTATTTAAGCTCCTCGTGCAAATTATCGTTTTCCTTTAAAGGTGGAATGAAATTGATATCTGCTCTGTGAATGAAAGAATCTTCTGATTTTTCGAAGTCGTCGACTTTAGGAATAATAGAAATACTTTCTCTTGTGAGTGGATTAATAGAAGTTCCTATGCTTGGTCTATCAAACATAAGGGAAGTGTCCTCTGTCGTTGAAGTCACTGTAGACTTTTTGTCTTCCTCTGTGACCGTCAGTCGAAAGTTGTCAACGTCGTCAAAATATTGCTTTTGCTTTGTTAAGTACTCCTTCATTGCAATTTCCTCATCTTTTGTCATTTTTTCTTCTTTATGAAGTTTGTGAGGTCCTTTTTCTTTACAAACCAACTTTATCGTCTTTTTACTCTTCTCGGTACTCCTCCTCCTCTTTGGCATGATTTTTGACTTTTTAGTTTTTCGACAAAGTTTGGATGGGACAAAAACTCAACTTTTGATAACATTTTTGTGTTTTTTTGTGTTTTTGATGGTTCGAATTGTTGGTGATGGTGATGAAATAATCTTAGGCACTTATATTATAATATTACATATAAATTGTGTAAAATCTTAATCAATTTGCAAAGAACTATACTTTAGTGGGAAATAATAATAAAAAAAGAGACCAAACTCCCCATAAAAAGAACAATATAACAACCCTAAAACTGCTTTGAAAATTAATGGACTCGCGTCACGACAAGGACACTCTGGACCGTATTGCAGTCATCAACGACAAGTGTAGACCAAGCCGATGCCGTCTTGAGTGCAAGAAGACATGCCCGATCAACAGAGGTGGTGCCTTATGTATTGAGGTCAATCCCAAAGACAAGCGTTGTGTGATCTCCGAGGCGTTATGCATTGGTTGTGGGTTGTGTGTGAAAAAGTGCCCATTTGAGGCAATCAAGATCATTAACTTGCCAAAAAATCTTGAGACGTGTACAACACATCGATATGGACCAAACTCCTTCAAGCTCCACAGACTTCCAATGCCACGACCGGGTCAAATCTTAGGTATTGTAGGTACAAATGGTATTGGGAAGTCCACCGCCATGCAAATTTTGGCTGCCGCTATTAAACCCAATTTGGGAGACTTCAAGAACCCACCAGACTGGCAAGACATCATCAAATATTACAGAGGAAGTGACTTGCAGAATTACTTCAAAAAGCTGTTGGACACCAAGTTCAAAGCGGAAGTCAAGATTCAATATGTCGACTCGTTAAGAAAAACGGTCAACACTATTAAGACAGTTGGGGAGATCTTAAAGCTCCTCGACGAGAGAAACGCGTTTGACCAAGTCGTCGAGATATTGGACATGAAGAGAATCTTGAATAAGAGAGTCCAAGTGCTTTCTGGTGGTGAGTTGCAGATGTTTGCTATAGCGTCTGTTGCTGTCAAAAACGCCACTATTTACATGTTCGATGAACCCACGTCGTACCTCGACGTCAACCAAAGATTGAAAGCTGCGCAGTTGATTCGATCGTTGGTCACCACTGATAACTACGTGTTAGTCATTGAACACGATTTGGCCATTTTGGATTACATGTCCGACTTTGTATGTATGTTATATGGTAACCCGGGTGCGTATGGTGTCGTCACGTTGCCATTTTCGGTGAGAGAAGGGATTAACGTGTTTTTGGACGGGTTTATTCCAACGGAGAACTTGCGATTTAGAGAGGAAGCGTTGAAGTTTGCGATAGGAGATTCTACGCACGACGTCAGTGATGCGGTTGCCCTTGATGAGACCAAAGACGAAGACAAAGAGAAGATTGAGGAACTCCGCCAGAAGAAGAAAGAGCAGAAAGTTGTTGAGAAAGCGGAAGCTGAGAAAGAGCGAGCGCAAAAGAAGAAGGGAGGATTTTCGAAGTACAAGTATCCTTCTATGACAAAGACATTTGATCAGTTTAAGTTGACTGTGAAAGCCGGCAATTTTGATACTTCTGAAGTTGTAGTGTTGTTGGGACAGAATGGAACAGGGAAGACCACATTCATTCGAATGTTAGCTGGACAGACACAACCTGACGATGAATCGATTGAAATGCCTAAGATGAACATCTCATATAAGCCACAAACTATTCAACCGAAGTTTGAAGGAACCGTCCAAGAACTTTTGGAGAGTAAAATTAGCGCGATGTTTGTCCACCCACAATTTAACACCGACGTCATTAAACCTCTCAATATTCAACCACTCTTGACTCATAAGGTCAAAACACTGTCAGGAGGTGAGGCGCAACGCGTTGCGTTGATCTTGTGTTTGGGTAAACCAGCAGACGTCTACCTCATCGATGAGCCTTCAGCATATTTGGATTCGGAACAAAGAATCGTCGCCGCTAAAGTCATTAAGAGATTCATATTACACACAAAGAGAACCGCTTTCATCGTAGAACACGATTTCATTATGGCAACTTACTTGGCAGATAAAGTCATTGTATACGACGGCGAACCCGCTCACTGCTGCACAGCTAACCCACCAGTCGGAATGGTCGAGGGTATGAATACATTCTTGAAACAACTCAACATCACATTCAGAAGAGACCCGGATAACTACAGACCAAGAATTAATAAGCTCAACTCACAGAAGGACCAGGAACAAAAGAAAGAAGGAAACTACTTCTATACGGAACTCGACTAAATGCATCGTAATAAGTTTTTTTTCTATTTAAAAGAACTAAGGAATTATTGTTTAAATTATTCGATATGCTAGAATTTGAGATACTATATTTTATAGCTCTTTAACCATATTTTGAATATACTTATTGTATTATAATTATTTATAATTATTAGTATTAATTTTTCATGATTTGGATATTGCAAAGAATGAAAAAATATGAAGTAAAATAAAAACATGGAAAACTATTAAAATTAGTAAAAGAAACAACAATTATTTTGAGTTTTAAGAGATAATAAAGACAATAATAATAAACTAACAATGAAGTAAATTTGAATAGAATACATGAGATTGAAGAGGTGGAATGGTTAAATGGTTGAATGGTTCAAAAAAATTGTAAACAGAAGAGGTGTGAAATCGAAAACGTATCAGGCCACTCAGAACCGACAAAAAGTTTACTGTTGATGAGTGGGGAGTGTGCGTACCCATTCACAAAAAGGGTTCTGACGAAACTTGATGGATTGTTTGATACCCAATACCCACTAAATACTCCAAGAACGTCTGTTGATTGGTCATCTCCATAGATGAATAAAGTCTTCTTCCAATCTGGGTTGAGTTTGAATAGCTTTGGTTTAGTATGCCAAGGGTTTCTTAGCGTAAAGAGAAAGTGACAGTCGTCGTCCTCGACCCAAGTCTCTTGTTGTAATGGGACCTTCGAGTGGAATGACCCGAACAAACTTCCAGACTCTGTCTCGACAAAAATCATGATGTTCGTCCGGCCTTTCACGTGGGCCCAAAACTCACGAGAAGAAAATTCATGCTCTTCGGTGTCGTATATAACAGAGTGTCTTGTCGCACCTAACCAACACTCCTGAATACCATCAATCAAGGTCCCCATCAATATGTTCTTACAGTTTTGATAATTTTATTGTCTATAGGTTATACTGGAATCAAGCAGGAATTATTTTTTCTAATTATTTTACTATAAATATATGGTTTTATCGAATAGAGCAATTTTTACACTATCGCAGTGTTTTTGTATGTCTAAACGAATAGAATCAGCAAATTGAAATGAAGTTGTTGTGGATTGAATAAGGAAATGATAATTACTTATTAATGTATTTAACTATATTAAGAATTATATATATGGTGTTACTCTGGAATTTGTTTTCTTTGTTAAAATGAAGTTTCAACACAATTAAAAAACAACAATCAGAATTTGTACTTGTAGAAATCGGGAAATGGCGTGTGTTCGTGGACACCAAATTTTGTATTTTCTCCAAAAGGGAATACCGCAGTGTATAGAGTTGTGTGGTGAAGTTTTTCTTCGAGAAGTGGGTAAAGCAAGTCGAGGACTTCTGGAAGTAGATAAAGAGAGACTACAGTGATCTTATCCCAAGGAATTTCTTTGGTCGTAAAGAAGTCACCACACACTAAGTGAAGTGGCTTTTGACATTGGCTGCGCACTTTATTGGTTTCGGCGCGTTGAATGGCTTCCGGCTCTATATCAATACCATACCCTTCTTTACACTCACTTGCCAACAAACTTTGTATAAGTATGCGACCGTCTCCACATCCCATATCGAGAAGTATGTCATCCTTGCTGAGCTACACTTGATTACGTATTATTAAAAAAATAGTTAATATATAATTTAAATTTATTATATTTATAGAAAATGTCATATTCACAAACGTTCATAAAGTCGACAAATTGTACACAGACGTCGTGGGTAAGAGGAACAAACGGCGCCTTTTTGTCGTCAATGTTCTCAATGTCATTTTCGAAGTAAAATGGCATCCATTGGCATTCATTTGGTACAAAAGAATCGACCCAATCCATACCTTTCTAATGAATAACTGAGAGAATAACTACGAATTCAATTATTAGGGTTAATTGTGTACGAATTAAAGTATATTCAATACATCAAAAACTGTCATCTATATACTATTAAATATAAAATAGATACAATTTAATAGATATAATTTGTTAATAGTATTGAATAAGAAATGTCTCTTCTGGTTGTTGTTTGGTTCACTTTTTTAGATTCTTGTTGGCAATTGTCGACTGGATAACAAAAAACTTCATTGAAAAGCGACAAAAATTCCTCAAAAAACAAAGAACTGTAAAGAAGAAGAAATGGAAGTTCCTCCGCAAGCGTATAACTACATGAAAGAGGCAATAGAGTCCTCTGATATAGTGATGGTCCGAGAATTGTGCAGAGAATTTGGCGTCCCCTCTGCACTTCGAATGGATATCTGGAAGATGTTCTTACAACCCAAAAGAGAATTTGTCGAAGAAAGAAACACACAAGTCAATTACGTACCCGAGTGGTTACAACTCACTGAAGGACAGAAAATAGAAGCGACCCAAATTGCACTCACCATACACCCCGTAGGTACTCAACCGTTTTTAAATGGTGTTATAGATATAGCCGCCGTTGTGTCTAAATTGTATCCAGAAGAGTCTAAAGAATTTCGGTGTGGCATTACAAAAGCACTCTTATATAAATTCCACCCCTTTTTCAAGTATTTGTACCCAACAATTGTGACAGGTTTACAAAATTTGATTCACATGTTATTATTGTACCACGACCCGATTTTATCTATTCACTTGGATACTTATAGAATCGAACCAACTGATTATACCAACTCATTTGGCTTCAATTTGTGCAGTGGAATGTGTGAGGAATTCGACACTTTGGTCCATTTGTGGGACGAATTCATCACATTCCCAGACACGACACTCTATATCTATTGTATCGTGGGGTACCTCATCTTTATCAGAGAAGATTTCTTAGCTGTTAAAAACACTGAAAAAGGAACAAATTTTGTGAGGAAAATATTGGGGAAGAAATTGAAAGATGACGATATTAAAACAGTTGTTGCTGTTTCCAAAGCAATTCGACTTTCTACGGCATCGTCGTTCAATCGGATATTACTTGGTGTGATGAATAACTCAGATGCGTACCAACAGATCTTTTCCAAATCTTTGAATTCGTCACTCTTCTTACCAACACTTACAAATGATGTGATCAACGACAAAATGAACAGACAAATGCCGTTTCTATTTATCGATTGCCGACGACAGGAGTCGTTTGAGGTTGGTTCGATATTGGCGGCTATCAATTTGGACTTCTTGAAACGACAAGACGACAGAAAGTACCTTGACGATTTATTTAAGAATGAGTTGTCATTGTTAACACAAAAAGACTCTGCTTTTCATGTCGTGCTATTTGGGGATGATGACAGTGAAGATGGAGTGCCAGACATTGGGGAGTTGTCTATGATAGGGTTGGACTTTGCTAAACGAGGAGTGAAGCGAGTGTCCATAATGAGTCAAGGCTTTGTAACGTTCCACAAGAATGCGATGAATTCGATCAGAGGATTCCAGTTAATGAATCATGAGAATACCATATGTCCCCTTTGCACCACTGGAAAGCCTTTGAAATTTACAGAAGTAGTAAAAAATAGTAATTTAATTAGTGAAACTACTATAACAGCTGCACAGACCATAGCCCACAAAACAGTTGAAAAGACTAAAGAATTGAGTAATGGTTTGATGGGCTTTTTGTATGGGACGGCGGAGAAAAAGGAGAAAGAGAACAAAGAAAGTAAAGAAAGTAAAGAGGAGATTAAAGAACCACCAAAAGAAAATCAAATACCTCAAAAGGAAGAGAAAGTGATTGAACAAAAACCACAAGAAATTGTTCCAACAAAGCCAGAAGATACGCCTGTTGTGAATGAAGATGGAAAAACTCCCGATGAAGAAAAAGAAGAGGAAAAGGAAGACGAAGAAGATGACGCGTATTTAAAAGAAATTATATCGGAATCGTCTCGGTATGATTCGTACCTCAACGTCGGAGGTAAACAGACAATATGGAAACCGTTTGTTATGATTTTTATATAACATTTTTGATTTGCAAAAAAATATTTAAATGTTTTTTATAACATTATTTTGGTATCGAAATGTTATTCAAATAAGTAACACCCAGGATTGTTACAGTCGTCACGACCATATCACTACTCCTTGTGGAGATGCATGGAGAGAAAATAGTGTTGTTGGATGACATAAGCTTTGAATCTATAACAAAGGTTGTGATGAAGAAATCTGAGCCCGACAGATTTACAATTGTCCACACAGGAGGAAAATGTACAATTCGTGTGCCCGAGAACTACGCCAAATTCGTCGAGGAGATCTCCAGCATGCAGCAATGAGATAAGATACTGTGAAGTTTTTTGGGTTGAAGACAAATTCTATATAAAACTATAATGAATATACAAATTAACTATTAACAAATCTTTTAAAAAATGAACTTTTAAAGACTTAATGAGCGTGAGGGATAGGAAAGCCGGAGATAGGGAACTCGAGAAGAACCCCGAAAAGTCAGTGGATGATGTGGAAGATAAACTGAATGAGAAAATAGTAAAAGAAAATGAAAACACAAAAATTGTAGAAAATAAGGAAGACAACCCAATGGCGCACAAACCACTACTGGACAGATTTGAAGATGGCGTCTTGAAGAAATTTGCTATATTCACATTCTTTATGTTCGCTGTCCCATTCCTCATATATTATTCTCTTCACAACGCATTTGGTTTGTATTATAATTTATAGTACAATAAACTATAATTATAGAAATTGTTTTTGTTTCTAGCACTGAACTGAGATGTTTATGTATTTGACAAATTGATTGAAATGACAAGAAGGCGATGTTATGACTATAGTCTTATGCTTGTTTTCGACCATTGGAATTCTTTTGTGTTTCATTATGGTTGCGTTCAACGAAAAGATTTAATTTACTTTTTCTTATACATTATGTTCTATACAATCTAATTATATAATACATTGAAGATAACTTTGATATATTATCTTAGATATAATATATTTATCTTAGATATAATATATATATCTAAGATATAATAAAAATAAAACGAACGAAACTCTAAAACTCATGAGCGGGTCGTTTTATAGAGGCACGAGCATCGATCAAGACCCACACTTTGTGGACTCTCGGTCGAAATTAAAAAAAGCGATGGTGGTACCAGATAGCTTCTATCAAAAGGTCGATTTCAAAAAAGTGAATTTGGAAGTGATGCGTGCTTGGGTGACTTCAAAGGTTGTTGAGATCTTGGGGGTAGATGACGATATATTAGTGGGTACTGTTATTGGGTTTTTAGAGACGAATGTTTGTTTTCTATAAGTTCCTTCCTGATATTAATATTAATAAAATTTTAATAATATAATTAATAATATTTAGTATTATATAAATAATCTTTGGACTGTAACAAATAGGGAGAAATTAAATAACAGGGAAATGACACAGACCCACGAGACTTACAAATCGACTTAGAACCTTTTCTTGCAGAAAAGACAAATGCGTTTGTGAAGGATTTTTGGGACTTATGCCAACTTGCAGAAGGTAGTGTGGATGGGATACCAGAATGTTTACGAAACGCTGCTTTAAAGAGAGAGGCTGAGAACAAAAAGCAACAATATAGCAGAAGCCCAAGTCGTAGTAGAAGCTCTTCTCGCAATAGATCGAGGTCTAGAAGTCGTTCAAGAAGTCGTTCGAGAGGGCATTCTCGCAATCGTAACAGTCGTAGTAGGAGTCGAAGTCATAGCCGAGGGCGACATGCGAGAGATAAAGGAAGGTATCAAAAAGAGTGGAAGAGACAAGACTAATTGATTTGAATGTCTAGTTGAGTTCTACTATTTTATAATAATAATAATTAATAATATAAGTTATTAATTAATTAAATAAGTAGAAATTCTATAAATAAATAGAAACCATGGTAATAGTAAAATGAACCATTTGAAATCATTAAAAACCCAAACACCACTCAGAAACCAAAGTAATGAAATAGCATTTTACACAATCAAAAACATCAGTGGCAGTGATACGTCTTTTCTTCTTTTTGTAATCCATCGAACTCAAACTGCTTTCGTTCGACGGATTTATAATACTCTTGCATCTTGATTCTACACTCGTTGATGAACTTCCTCTTCTCTATGATCTGTTCGTTGAGCTTTCTAAGCTCACGAGAGATCTCGTCGTCTTTCCTCGAACGCGCGTTGATCGTAGCTAACTCTTCATGTGTTGTAATTCCTGTAGCTATCAAGCGCTCGCGGATGGTACTTTCATCCTCCATATTTCGCGTGTATTCATCAACATTCGTATCAACAATACCTTCAATCAATTTCTCACTCACACTAAACTCTTTTGCATCGTCTCGTGGACCGAGAGGACAATCAAAGTTCTCACCATTAGTGTCCATCAACACCAACAAATCATCGTAGTCTTTCTTCTTCGGATACTTCACGTATGGATATACTACATTGTCCCAATACTCTCTCGCTGGTTCATTCGTCACACACAATATCGGCTCAGGTACGGCAACTGCATTTTGTTGTTGTGCTGGTGGCTTTTGTCGTGTATGGGGTTCCGGGTGGTGTGGTTTATACGACCTCAACGTCGCGTTGTATTGCGTTTGTAAATTGTCCTTCATCGAAGTGACTGCAAGTAACATCGTTGAGACCTCTTTCTTCAACTTATCGATGTCCTCGTCGCCCCACTTCTTCAAATTCGAGAGCTACCCGTTAGCAAGACTATAACATTTTTATCAAAAATGTTTTTGATAAAATTAAAATGTTTTATAAAATGTTATTCAACTCAAGGAAAGAGAGGGTTAACCGAACGACAAAAAACAGAATCCACAAACGGAAGAACAACTGATCTTCATCAACAACGGGATCTGAGGAAGTGTCGTGATCTGCTGGACGGCGACTCGTGAAGATGAACTTCTGCTCATTGAAATGAAAGAACAAGAGAACTGACAAAGGTTTTAGAGAACAAATTACAATTAAGTTACAATTTACTATGAAAAATGGTTTTATCTTTTCGTGAAAACTAGTAAAATCTTCACTTTTCCGATTTTCAAGATGTGACGTTGTTTTGACTTTTATGTTCTATTTATATGCGTGGACAACAAAATGTTTTGAAAAATGTTATTCGAACCCCAAAAAAGAAAACTGTGGGTCAGTGAAAAATCATGACAACAAAACAACAAACTTCACGATGGATCGGCGTTACAACATAACCGGCATGAATGAAAAAGTCGTGAAACATTGAGAAAATGAGACTTTGAAGACTGAAGAGCCCCGCTAATGAAATTTGCTCAAAGAAGGAAGAGATTCAAAGAGAGGTTCTGAAGTGCGCTTAACCCTCTTGGAAGAGTGTCTTGGAGCGCCTGAAAGTATCTGCCGAGGGTTTTGTCACTGTAATGACACAGTGTACGAATCAACCAACTTTATTTTTTTAGATGAGAAAATACCCTTTGTGTATTTGAATGTAAAAGTCAAAGCAAACTATCAATCTTTTAATTTGTCTTTGTAATGTAATAAACGCTCACAAGATGTCAACACCAAACACCGTGTTTAGAACCTTCTTCATCCTCTGCAAGTCGTTGTCAGTCAACCCCATGAACTCTACGTTTGATTCGTCTTCTTTCATTTTCATTAAAATAGTGTAGCTGATTGCTGCTGCTAGAACGTCGTCCCACTTCTTGCTCCGCTTGTACACGCCAATCACCATTTTGACGTATTCGTTGCTTTCACTGGTCTTGAGGTAAATATCCCTTTTGAACGGATAGACCTTTCCAAAGTAACCAATAGAGTATTGCACGGCTTCTATAAAATCAAGTGACGGGGTGTAGAATGGAAGGATTAAAAATGCAAGTAAAGGATGGTTGAGCGAGTTTTGTGTGAACGCTGTGATATACCCAAACATCTTTTGGTACTCTGTCGATTGCTGAACCAACAACATTTCATCTTTCTCTGCCAAAGCACTCAAATCGTCTGTGCTCTTTTTCTTTTGTTCGTCAAGGACTCTTTTAATCTCCTCTCGAGCTGACAGCAACGGATCAAACGCTCTTTCTTTCGTTGCACAGGCAAACGCTTTCATGTACCTTTCAACAATATCTGCCTTTACATCGAAAACACTTTCTGGCTTATTCAACAAATTTAACACAGAAAGGTAATGTTTCTCAAGAAACGCCCCATACCTTGGCAACAATTCCGTGACAATTTCAAACGTCTCTTCGATGATGTCTCTGTCCATAGAGCATAATCCAATTGATATGATATCGGGGTACTCAGGAAATGCCTCCTCAATTGTCACCTCACTGAATTTGGGTGTGATGTGGTCGAAAAGGTATTCTTCCAAGTGTTCCAACTGCGTTTTTTCCCTCGATTTTTGCCCCCTAAGTATCCCTTCCGTTATTATCACAAAAGATGATACGCTAAATGACAACGTGACAAGACTCAACTTTTCAATCACAACCGCGAGATTATTTCTCAAAATCTCAAAAGCTAGAAATTCTGCTGGAGAGTATTCACAGTTCCTCATGAAATCAAACTCGAATTCTTTTATTTCATTTCCACACATTTTCGAGATTAAAGCAAGTTGGTAATACGGGTAGTCAAATTCCCAATCACATGTCGGCAAGATTTGAAAAATTCTTTTTTTCGACGGCGAGTAATTGTTCTCAAAAAAGTTTTCAGGAAGATATATAGTTTTTTTGAGATTTATTTTCCTTTTGATCAACTCGGCCGCATAACAACACTTTTTATCAGTCTCTATCAAAACAAATACCATAATTAATAGTAATTATACAATAATTAAATAATTTGGAACACTTTATTTTAAGAAATGAATATAAATAGAAACTATATTTATATTATAAAAAACAAACACAGAGAAGTGCCGAAAATAAATCGCGGTACTCACATCTCTCGAAGATTTCACTCAAATCTTGATCACTCAAATCAGGAACTGAATATTTAAGAAGCTGAAAACCATAAACCCCACGGACGCCAAGGAGGTGCACATCCTTGGCATTCTCTATTTTAATTTCGCGCCGTTTGATTAAAGCAGCCATCATCATGACTTTCCCATCTTCCCCTATCCACCCACGTTCACTCTCTTCTACCAACTCGAATGAGTCTTCCAACTTGATTGAAAGGTTTTCACGTGTGGAACACAAATAGACAGCTAACCCACGCTCTATTTCGTCTTTACCAATATATTGAAACGCGCGAGTTTTATTTTGTGATATTTGGATGAAAAAGTTTTTCTTCTCTTCTGGAGAAATGAAACGGGCGTAGTCCTCGCCCAACTGGAACAAACACAACGCACACCACATCGCCTCTTTCTGCACACCACTTTCACTTGTCATCAATTCAGTTAAACGGTTGATTATACCAAGCTTGAGATACCGCTCAATCACGTCTTCATCAATTTTGGAGGCGTTTTGACTGTTCGGGGAATTACTGTACTTCTCCTCTTCTTCAAATTTTTTGAAGAACGAGTTGTTGGGTTCTTTGTGGCGATAATATGCTTTTGTACCAACACGGAAAGTCAAATTGAGATTGTCGTGGGATAGCAACAAACGAAGGACGCTCACAGCTGCTTTTAATGTCACCGACTCATTTTTAAGCACAATTTCGCATAGAGAAGCAAAAACGTCATTCTCAAGCCAAAGGTCTTTGAAAATTACGTCAGTTTTGAGGCCGTAATGCTCGTAATCAAAATTACCCAAAGTGACCTCTCCACCTCCGTTAAGTTGGTACGTTGCTGTCCGATTGACACCGTTGGTCTTGGCAATTATGTTTTGCACAATGCCCAACATAGCACGCACTTGTGAAACGACATTCGACCGCAACAGCATGCCAATCTCCTTTAACGAGTAGCCACCCGCCCATTGGTCCTCGCCGTGGTTGTACAACCCACAGTTCGATACAAAATCAACTTCGAAAGGAATTATTTCGCCACTAAAACCAAATCTCGCGTTTTGTTCCGTCAATTTGGGAATTTTTTCGGGACGTTTCACGTATCCCATCCAATTCGCGTTTGCCGAAACGGTGTGTTCATTCACATCACAACATTTGTGACCTTTGTGCAACATTTGCAAAAACGAGAGTGTTTCTGGTGTGACGGCTTCTTCCTTTTTCTTTGACACGTACGTCTTTGGAGGAACAGGAAAACCTTGTGGAGAAAAAACAAGTGGTTTTGCCGTCTTTTTCGGCTTCTCTTTGATGTCGGGAAGTGTTTTTGGCATTTGCCGCTGTTTGCAATGTGGGCAGTTTTCATCGTGAGTGCATGTGGTTAACAATACGTTTGGGTTCATCAAACAGGTTTATTTAACAAGTTGCTTCACAAAAAATATTAAAATAAAAAAGAAGCATAAAAAATCTGTTATAAATGGCAAAACAATAATTTATTCAATGTCTGAAATCCAACCCAAAAGTGTTATTATTTCTGTTCTACAAAATAACAGACTTTTTAAGTGAAATATTTATCATAATTTATTAATAATAAAAAGAGGCCAATTATATTTACGTGTTTATTGACAAATAGTGTGTACGTCGTTCAGATTGAACATATGGGAAGGGGAAACAATAAAAAAGTGAGGAAAGTGTCTATATTGAGGCAGAAATAATAAAAACTGGAAAGGCAGAATGTCAAAAAAGATAGAGGAGAAGTCAGACGACGAGGCATTGGTTTTGGACTATATGATCAAACAGAACAAACCTTTCAACGCAAAAACGATCTTTGAGAATTTGAAAAAAGCGGTGAAGATGGCAACTCTCAACAAAGTCCTTGACGGTTTAGTAGAACAAGGAAAGCTACGAGAAAAGGCTAATGGAAAACAGAAGATATATTGGTACAACCAAGATCTTATTGAAGGTGTTTCGGCTGAGGCTTTACATGATTTGGATGCCAAAAAGGCAGAGTTGGTCTCGCAGTTGAAAGACGCCAAAGACGAATTAGAAATTGCCGAAAAGGAAAACAAAGGGTTGAAGACTCAAATGTCGAACGAAGATATCCAGAAGCAGCTGAAGGAGGTTACAGACGAGGTGGCGGTATTAGAAAAGAAGTGTGAAAACTGCAAAAACGCCAAACCGATCGACCCCAAACAAAAAGAAAAAATGATGAAAGAGAGAGAGGAGTATTTGAGGGAGTGGAAGAAAAGGAAAAGAATTACAAAGGAAGCTGCGGAAGCTGTTTTAAGTGGGTCAGCAATGAAGCTTTCAAAGTTTTATGAACAACTTGGTATTGAAACGGACGAAGCGAATGGTTTAACCCCAGAGATGATGACGGGGAAGTTTGAGGAGAAGCGACCTAATCCTGTGGGTAAGGGTAAAAAAAAGAAATAACTCTTGAATGGGGAGGTGTGATTTATTGTGGCATTCACTTTTTAGTTTAGCTCTCTTGTGACGGTGATACTCTCCATTTAATACATTTTTGCCGTTTTATTAGTCTTATTTTCATTAAAATATGTTGATTTTTGTATTACAAATTGCTCTTGAAAAGTAAATCTACAACTATAATTTATAAATTTGATTATAATTTAACCATTTTATTTTTATTGACAAAATAATTATTAAAAAAAATTAAAAATTTTAAATTTTTTTTTGTAATAAAATACATAAATATATTCTATTCAATTAACTATAATATATGTCATTAAATTAGTTTTTCAAAAAATGTATTACCTTTAATTAAATTAATTAATTCTTTTAATATAAAAAAAGACATTTTAAAAGAACACAAAAAAATTAATAACATATTTAGATGATAATACAATACAATATTATTATTTGTTCAAAAAATGTTTTCCAAAAATAGAAAGGAGAAACTATATACATATTATAACAAATTTATAATAAAACAAGAGTTTTGAACAGAACAACATTAATTGATTTGTTTCATCCAAACTCTTAACTACCAAAGGTGTTTTAAACCAAAAACCAAAAATGGATGCTTTAAACACTTCCACTCTGTTGGATGTGAGTGAGTTGCTCTCTACAATATCAGCAAACATTCTCCTTGACCTCCCAGTATTTTGTGAAGACACAACAGAGCCTTACTTCCGTGCACCAGCATCTTTTCTTCCCATCCGAGAGCGTCGAGAGGAGACTCTTCAAAACAGCGTCCCTCTCCTTCAATTACCAGGTATTACCATCAAGGAGATTTTAAAGAATTTCCATCGAGCGGAAGATGCTGTTTCGTTGGGTCGGAGTTGTCGCCAATTACACAACGTGGTCTTTGGACAAGATGGAGAGGCGTATTGGAACTCGCAGCTTGAGGACATCAAGCCATCCCCAAGTGTTCTCAAGAATGCCTCAAAACCATCAGAGACGTATAGGAAGTGTGCTCTCATGCGGAAACACTGGCGACAGAGTTTATACAGTGAACACACCTCTGACGGTCATATGAGTTTAGTGAAGTGTATTGAATACGACGGGAGTCGTGGGACATTAGTAACTGGGTCGAGTGATAAGAAAGTTAAAGTCTGGAAAGTTGATGGGTCCAATTTAGTGTTAGGCAAGACGATCCCTGGTCAGAATTGTGGAGTTGTTGGGCTCGACTTAAACGGTGATGATCTTCGTATTGGGTATAAAAATGGTGTCATCAAACACACAAATATTTTGAATGGAACAACAAAAGAATTTACGACGGGGACTGTGGTGACTGGATTTAGCTTTTGTGGGAGTTGCATTGTGTCGTACGAGCGGAGCGTCATTTTATTTGACTCCGAGAAAGGGACGAACATTGGTGAGTATAATCTCCACAGAAGGCCAGTTAGTTATGCCAAAATGTATAACACTCAAATGGGGACTTCTGCGTCGTTCGACAAAAGTGTTGACTTTTGGGACACAAGAAAGTTGAATGCGGCAGCTATCCGGTTGAAAGGACATCGCGCAGGAGTCAATCACTTCGACTTCTGTGATAATACTATCATCACTGCTTCAAATGACAAAATGTTGATGGTATGGGATATTCGGAAGCCAGAGGTGCCTTTTAAAACTATACAAAACCATACCGCGGAAGTCATTTTCGTGAAACATTTGTATGACAAAGTGGTTGCGTCCTCGAAAGATATGACAATGTCACTCTTCGACACAAAAGACTTTTCGTTGATTAATACAATTAACACACGCTCAGTGGTGTCGTCGTTCACGTACGATGATCAATATTTGTTCTGTGGGTGTAGCTCGGGAGAGATACTTCTGTATGACTTTATTTAGTTCATTTTATTATAGTTTAATAGTTACTTACTTTATTATTAAAACTAGAAACTTTTATTAACAGCACATTCTATGGGAGAACAACTTCCTGAATACACCAAATTTCCTCCGTTCTACACGTTTGATTCTCTTCATTGGAACTTAAAACCATTTTTAATAATAATTTAACTATTGATTCATCAATAGTGTTCAACCGATCGACAGAACAAGGGAATATCAAATGGAGTTGTGGGGACAAGTTGTGACGCAGTTTTGTGAGCGACGTAGTATATCTGTAGTGACATTGGCAGACTTCTTGAGTTTGGGTATTTTCAAAAATGAGGAGATCAATAGGAAATTGAGTGAAGATGGTATCAAATTAGTGTTTGACTACATGCAAAGGAAAAAGCAAATACAACAACTTGGTCAGTCTTCAAAGTACTTTGTTGCTTTTAAGAGTATTGTTGATTGGGCCAATGACTTGTTGGACTACGTTTGTTGTTATTATAAAACTATAATTATACTATTTTATACCATTTCATGGAGCTTAATTAAAGGGAACTACTTATGGACTCAGCGGCTCATCTACGACTTTCTTTTCGTTACAGAACGAAGACACTTCTGTCTTTTACAAATGTGATACCACTCTTCTTTTGGCTGTTTGCGAAGTGTTGAAGAGCAAAGGCAAAATCAAACTAGCCGAGAAAAACGGGTCGTACGGTATTTTGTGGAAATGAACTTTTGTTGTTATTTTTTCCTCTTATTGTCCCTTTGTTTGACTAAGATAAATCAAAGGACTTTTTTCATGATTTCAAAGGGTTAGTCCAAGAAGTAACCTTTTGCGAGCCTTTCCCAAAAGTCCACCTAATTTTGAGAAGTAAACAAAATTTAAAAAAATAATAAAAACTATTAAAATGAATTATTAAAATGATGGAGTGCTTAGAATGTGAAGAGATGAAATAATTCGAGCAAAAGACACACCGTGGAACTAATAAAAGGGTTTTCATTCAAAACAACTCAAGTCGATGTCGACACTGAAAGAACAAGGAAACGAGGCCTTCAAAGCGGGAGACTACTCGCAAGCACTCCGCTTATATACACGTGCACTTTTGGCAGACCCATCAAACGCTGCATTGTACTCGAATAGAGCGTTTTGTTACATCAAGCTCGAGTGTTTCAAGGCAGCAATTACCGATGCAGAGAAGTGCGTCTCCGTCGACCCAAATTTCACGAAAGGATTTTACAGACAAGCAAGTGCACACGCGGCTCTTGGCCAACTTCCCGAGGCCATATCTGCTTGCGACAAAGCTAAAAAGTTGGCGCCTAAAGATCAAGTCATTTGCAAATTGTTGACTGCTTTAAAGGAAAAGCGTCGTGAGCAATTGTTCATGGAAGCCATTGCTGTCGAAGAAGAGAATGAGACGACAAATTGGCGCGATATGGACGCCTCCAGTGCTGCTTTCAAAATCGACGACGACAAACCGATCACTCCAGAAATAGCCGAGCTTGCGATGAAAAAGATGTCCGAGGATACTGAGTATGGGAAGACCAAATTGCACTTGAAATACGTCTTAAGAATCATCGACGAGGTCAGAGAGATTTTGAAGAAGCGTAGTACCATTCAGGAAATCAATACGAACCGTCGTAAAATGACGATCGTTGGCGACGTCCATGGGCAATTCTTCGATTTGCTCCACTTGTTCCAAGTCAATGGCATTCCTTCGGAGAATAACATGTACTTATTCAATGGGGATTACGTCGATAGAGGATCATTTGGTGTTGAGTGTGTCCTCACGTTGTTCTTGTTCATGATTGCCTTTCCAAACTCGTTGTATTTAGCTCGTGGGAATCATGAGACTAAGTCGATGAATTCGTTGTATGGATTTGAAGGAGAAGTTCGCGCAAAACTTGGAGAAAAGGCGTACAAAGCATTTGAGGAAGTCTTCACACAACTTCCGTTGGGACATATAATCGATAACTCGATTTTTGTGGTGCACGGGGGTATTCCGCCAGACTTTGTCACCATCAAACAATTGAAAGAAATTAAGAGAGGCGGCGACCCTGTTGAAGAAAGTATTGCCTCGGCGTTAATATGGGCTGATCCACAAAGTTCAAATGGAACGGCACAAAGTATTCGAGGCACAGGGAAATCGTTTGGTCCCGATGTTACCGCTAACTTCTTGGATGGAAACAATTTGAAGTATTTGGTGCGATCGCATGAAATGAAAATGGAAGGATTTGAGTGGGCCGCACAGGGAAGATTGATCACTGTCTTCTCCGCACCAAATTATTGCGACGCGATGAAAAACAAAGGCGCTTATGTCCATGTTGTGTACAACACTACAGAGAAAGACGAGGTGCCTACTCTTAAAGTCGAAACGTTTGTCGCATCACCACACCCAAACATCCCGGCTATGGCTTATGCTACTTTGAGAGGTGCTGTCTAATAAATAAGATAATTGGATTCGTTTTCATATTGGAGTCAAAGAATAGATATATTTATAGTTTAATATTAAGTTATCTCTCTGTCATAATTAAATAAACAGTTATTAACTTTTTATTAATCGAAATTATTCATTTATATTATTATTATTCTATTATATTTTGGGGGAAACTAAATGGTACATTTATAATATAATTACTAATATATATTATAGTACTATTCTATTAGTATGAAGTACTATTAAAATGTAGTTTGATGTTTATTAGATTCAATACATAAAGTATCTTGTTATGAACTAAAGGAAAGAGGAAACTAGAAAAGAAGATCAAATGGCATCTTCTGTACCTCCATACGCTGATCCTATTAATTTCAAATTGCCGATAAGTGAACACCAAGTACGTTACGAAGAACCGTACCAAATCACAGATGACGATTATACGCAGTTTTATAATAGCTCGGATAATTGGTTTACAGCAAAGATGAGAGCTAGACTCATTTCATATACCGATATATTCCAAATTAAAACCAATTTCATTACATTTAACGTCGGAGAAACCGACCCATCAATTGCAGACGTTTCATTATTATTCACAAGTCAGGCAGAGTTGTACGTGATCACACTTGAGGAAATTGACATGACCCTTGGAGGTGTTCTGACATCTGGGCAGACAGAACTTCTTAACACTTGGCAGGAAAAATTCATGTTTGCTGTTGGGAAGGATTTCAAGTGTATGTTCTCAACACAACACGGCGGTCTTGGGTTTTTCCTCTTTGCGTCAGATGCCATTTCGAACGAAGTTCAAGACATTGTATCGTCGTCTGTATCACTTGGTAAAATGGGAATAGCGAATAAGGGTGCGATAGCTGTGTCATGCCGAATTGGTGTATGTAGAGTGTTATTTGTTGGAACGCACTTTTATGCGAATATGGGACAACAAAAGTGCGACGAGTGTTATATCAACGCCAGAAACATGTTTAATTTGCCTATTAAACCCGAGAACCACGACTATGAGATTTGGCTTGGCGATATGAATTACAGACTCAATGCAAACGAAGACGAAATCCGCGCTGAGATCAATGGCGATTATCTGACATTGTTGGAGTCTGACCAACTTATTGATTCTATGGAGAAAGGAAGGGTGTTTGACGGTTTTATTGAGCCGGCGATCACATTTCCACCGACTTACAGAATAGCGAAAGGAACAAAGGAGTATGACTGGAAAAGAATGCCGGCGTGGTGCGACAGAGTTCTGTTTCGGATACACAATTTGTATCAATTGTCATTGCACGTGTATGAGAGAGTCGATGTATTGGTTTCGGACCACTTACCAGTGTTGTGTACGACAACATTAAAACCAAGACGAGTGAACAAAGAAAAGATTAAGAAGGCGTGCGACGAGGTGTTGAAAATATCCAACGTGATAACAACAAATTTGGTGCCGTGTTGCGAAATATCGAGTTTGAAAATCCAATGCGGCGTGGTACGACCGTTCCAACCAGTCAAGAGTGGATTCAAAATGACCAACACGGGGAGAATCCCAGTCACATTTAAGATCAACTGCATTTCAATGAAAAATGGGACGGAGGTTAAACCCGAGTGGCTCCGACTTTTGATACCTAAAAATCAAATTCCAGTGAAAGGCGCTGTTGACATTGGAACATCGGTCATTCTCAATGCAGAGAGCGCAAAATCTATTAGAAATAAAGACGATATCATTCTTCAAGTTAGCATCGAAGACGGCGCAATCTTTTTCGTCGAACTGATTTACCAAGTCGACAACACGTCGTTTGGACTGAGCCACAAAGAGCTTCTTGAACATAAAAAGCCGTATTTGGAAGTCCAATCATCGCAACAAATTGTAGGGAAAACTGTTGCAAAGGAAATAATATTGTTTTTAAACACACTTCTATCGAGAAAGGCCGAAACACAAATATTCACATCAATTCCAACAAATGAACATGGCGAAATTTATCAATCAATCATTTTGTCTGTTGACGCAATGAAAGACTTGGGTGGGTATGACACGTGCAGTCTTTCAGAAGCGTTTTTACTCTATATACGAGCTATGGGAGGTATCATCCCAATTGAGTTGGCGAATGAGACTGAAATTTTTGGTATCAAAAAGTGTTGTTCGCCAGAAAACACCGCATTGATTAACGTGATTTGTGCGTTGTGTAAAGAAATATCAGACAATTCACTTCTTAATTTGACGACAGAGGACTTGATATCTTGTTTTACACAAAATATGGTGTTTGTAAAATTGGAGGTGTGGCAATTTGTGAATGTAACAAAGTTACTTTGTAGGTACACAGAATCAGTTAAGCCGATTGGAGAATTAATTGAAAGCAATTTGTAATAATTGTTTGTAGTTTAAATGTACTAGTTGTATTTTAATAATAATAATACAATTGTTTTAATAAATATATAAATTCACATATGTTTTAAATTTATTTTGAAAAAAGAAGGTTGCGATAAAAATCTTAATTTTATTTTTATCAAATAATGATAAATTCGATTTAATCCATTGTCTCCCCTTTAAAACCAACGTCATAATATAATGTCTGTTTCGAATTAATGTAAAACATATTTGATTAAACAGTACACCAATTGGTTAAAAAAACAAAATGTTTAATTTACCCTTCAAAAAATCATTATAAGTTAATTGTTTTATTGAATTCAAATAATCAAAAAAACATCAAATGTCTAAAACATATTATTCGAAACATATACGAATTTGTTATCTTTATACTCTATACAAATAAATTGTTGGATGTTTTATGGGCAATAAAAAACAAAAGTGTTATTTTTTTAAGTCAAAATAGTTATCCTAATTATCAAATAAAAACTTATTTGTTGTGTTCATGGTAACAAAAGAAGTTTATATTATTATCTGACGTGACCGTATAACACAGATGGTATCAATTTAATAATATTCTCTACTGATTAGATTTTATAATAAAACATAAATTATTTTTTAAAAAAAGGTTAACAACACTTACAAAATCAAATATCAATCTTATTTAATTTATTTTTCATTTCATTTTTATTGTTTCTTAAATACTTTATAAACATCTTGGGGGTAATTAAAAAACAAAACTTTTCAATTTGAATTTTCTAAGTAGAAATTTCTTTGAAATTTTTTAATAAATTTTTTAATAAATTTTTTAGATAAAAAATATTTTTATGCTTTTTTTATAAAATGGATTAAGATTATATTTGAGATTATAATGAAAGGTTTTATATTACTGTATTAATTATAAATCATCAACAAAATGTATTTGATAAGTTCCACCTTTTAAAAGTGATGGTCATTACAAACACTTATATACTGACATAGAACAACTGATTTTGATTGTGTATTACAAATATTGTTAATTATAATTATTAAAATTATTTTCATACAATTATATATTGTTATATAATGTAAACATTGTTGAATACATGACATGTATATAAATAATAATAATAATAATAAAAATAACATATATCAAATATTTAATGTATTATAAACAATATAAAACGAAATAAAGTATGTTACAAAAGTTTTTAATAAGTGTAATTTACCCACCAACATTATAAAAGTATTATTATATATTTTATTTTCGAAATATAACAACAACATATCAAATATGAATGATTATCAATTTTTTAAAACAAACTCATGAAGTACATTTTGTTGTTAAAAACAATTATCATAATTATTTTTTATTCATATTAACATTATCATTATTATTATGAATATATTTTTTTATTACTAGGATGTTTTTTTTCTTAAAGTAGGTTAAAAAAATGAATAAAATTTAATGTAATTTTGATCTATCAAATAATTGTCTTTGATCTTGTAATCAAATCAATATAACAATAATTTATTTTTGAGGACTTTATATATAGACAATTATCTATTTGTTCAAAATAGTAATACCATTATTGAAGAACAATTATTTGGTTGAATATCAAAAAAATGTTATTTTATATTATATTTTAATTAAAAATTAAATTATATTCATTGTTTTACATGAGACTGATTAACGTTCTTTTGTTATGTAAACTCATTATTTTGTGGATTTGTCTTTTTTCATTTTTAAAAAACATGAAAATTTATTAAATAATAATAATTATTATTAAATAAAAAATATTACTATTATAATTGGTTTCAATGACTAAAAGATAAAATTAGATTACATGATATTTTGAGGATGTTCTTGTGTTGGTGCGGTGAGTGTCCTGTACTGTAGTTCATATCTTGGTTCTTGGTTCATGATTGCAAATGGGTTTGAAGTTTCATAAGCTTTTCCTTTAAGTTAATATAATTCAATTCTATTGGTCCAAACCAGAAATTCAAAAAAGTGTACAACACCAACAAACCAAAAACGGTTGAAATTTCTTCCATTGCTGTTATTTGTGTTGGAGACAAATATCTGAATGCATCAGCGACACATTGTGTGTGAAATTGGGCCTGTATAGATAATATAGATCTGATGAGGCCTAATATCTGTTGTTCAAATGATAAATTTTGTCTGTCTTTTCTTAAATTGTTTTGGATTTGTTCCAAAAGCAACGAATTTGATGATAGAAGGGTTAATGTAAGAATGTTTGTCTCATTCATCGAAACATCAACAGACCGTTGCTCCATTTTTTCCTCAGAACTTCTATTTTTGCTCATTGAACGTGGCTTTTTTTCTTCTTTTCTAGACATTAATTTTTGTCGCATTAAAATAAAAAAATATGTTATTTCAAAAGAATAACATCAAGTTTTGTTGCGAAAGGATTTACAAACTTTTTAAGTTCTTCAAATTTCGTTCGTTTTTTTGAGTCGATTTTGGAGGTACTCCTGATCGCACCAGAAAGTAGTGTCGCTGTAACGTTCTTGTTCTGTACCAATTTTATTCTGACTCGAAACAACGAGTCTTCATGTTGACTTGACAACACTGTTAGTTTGCATTCAACTGCAATTTGTATCTGGGAAATGTGTTGGACCTTAAATCTAATAGGAGACGCATTCACAAAAGGTACTGGTCTCATGTCAGCAGTGTCGTACAAAAGTTCGCAAAATATTTCGCATGTTTCCAAAGAGAGGGTTTTCGAATTAATGATAATGTGGAAATTGGTCAATTTAACCACAACGTATATTTCTTTTGTGCCAATTACTTGTGTTTTTGCAGCTGTTTGTCTTTCAATGTAAAATTCGGGGGTTGTGGCAGCCATCTGCTCCATAGAATTGTCTTTGTCAGTTTAAGAAAACCCCACTCTTTTAAACAAAAGTAAAACATAACTGTTTTCAACATAGTTTTGTTTTTAGTTTTTTAATGACAATAAAACAAGAAAAAAGACGCGAAAAAAGTCCACCATTGAAATGAATTTGGAAATTTTTCTATACTGTTTTAACACTCGTTCTTTTCACAAAGAATTTCCAAAGAATTTTCTTGTTCCTTTTGGAAAGTTTCGATTGTCGTTCAAGAAATTTTTATTTAGAAAATCTTTTACATACATTATTTTTAGAAAGATTTTTCTCGGCAATAAAATACAAAAAAAAATAAAAAATTTTATTAAAAGACAAGTTAAATTAAATTATTTTTGTATTGTTATTTTAATTATATTAACTTTTTATTAAATTAATTATTTCAAACAAAATAATATAACAATTATTATTAAAACAGTTTGTTTGACCGTAATGCCCAAAAAGTGTTTCATTTGCAACAAATCACGGGTTTTAGAATTTTGATGAAACTTCGTTGTTTAGATAGCGGTCTAGTAATGTGTTCGTTGTTGGAATACATACAAATATTTTTTCAGTAGTCTAAATAATTCATTTTGTTTATGGTTCAACATTTTTTATTAATTTGGATAACAACCTACTAATTTAAATAAATTAATACACATAATTTTGAATAAGAATGCATCGTCAAATAAAATGATTCTTTACCAAAAAAATATAAATGAACCAAATAATATCGTTTTTCTTTGAACAAAAAAATTCGGTCGGAATTTCTTTGTTGGAAACTTTGAATATTTTTCGAGTCGCCTGTTTGTTTTTTTCGTAATGATCCTTTTCAATACAAATATAAGCAATATACCATTAATAAAAGAACAAAACTATCCTTTAAGTGGACGAGTCATTTCGAACATTTTAAAAATGGAATGCTCCTTTGTAGTTTTGTATGTTTTCAAAGCCTACAAATATTTTAGGTTAATTTGTCATCATTATTATTTCGATATGATTAATTTAATTTAAACTATAAAATAACTACTTATTTTACAAACACAATCCTAATAATATGTATAAAATGGTTTTATACAATTGAGAAACTTTTAAATATTGAAAAATATTGTTACATTTTTTGAACAACTGATTTTATTAAAATTATGGTTTTTCAGTACGGATACTCCAAAGATGTGACATAATGTTTTTCAATATAAAAGACTTACCAATTAATCCATATGAATTAATTCCAACTTTTTATATGGTTTGTAAGCAAAAGATTATTGACTATTTTTTTATTCAAAAAACAATAAACTAACAACATAAACATGTTTTAACTAACATAATATTAAGAACGAAACGTTATTATTGTCTTTTAATTTATTAATATGTAATTCATCATTCTGTTTTATTATGCTTTCCTTTTCAATAGTAGACTCTTCAAGTTTTTATATAAAATGTCAAAGTCTCATCATTTCAATATTTTTATTTTCTAATCATTTTAAATTCATTTTTATATTTATTTTGATTTTGAACAATATATAAAATTATATAAAATGAAGTGTTTTGATTGTTTTTATTTAAAATGTAATACCAAATGTTGTTTTGTTGTTAATATATTTTGCTAGATAATTACGATTAAAGTGTTTTTCAATCAAAATTGATGGTGGAATTCATGTTTGAACATTTTAATTTTAAACGTTTTTATTTTCAATTTCGAATTTGGGCTATTTACTTGACTCTTTCAAATTTTAGAATTATATCCACCATCAAAAAATAACATCAACAATTAAATAATTGAATAATTCACGAAATTTGGTATAGTCCGGTATTTTTATAATTCATGGTATCCATCGTGTGTATGATCCCGTTTATTAAAAAGTTTCAAAGCGAAAAAAATAACTGCACAAAGACCGGCGTATACACAAAACCAGAAAATCCATAACATCCATGGCGTCCTCTTTTCCTTTCTTCGTTTCAGACCAACAGTCGGTTCATATTTCACCTGTGTATATTCAGGGCTAATCGTCTCAAAATAAGAGTCCACTGCAACAAACCCAACGTCTCTACTCGTCTCGCCTCCAACAAAGAAAAGCAACGTTTCACTTTTCAACATATCAGCAGATACATGTGTCCCTCTTGAAGAGCATGGGTTCGTTACAACTGAAGACTCGTTTATACATTTGTCCCCTATTGAGACTTCATACACGGAACAGGATTTATACACTTCTATACGACTTTTGACCGACGTAGCTGCATTACACGTGTTGATATGAATTTTGCCGTTGACTGGCGCCGTGTATTGATACCACACACCAAGAAGCTTTTCAGAGTATTTCTTCTTCATCTCTTCTAACAAACTCTTGTCTTTGATCGTGTCAAGTGTCTTCATCCCACATCCACTTATCGTTGAAAACGCGTATTTAGTCAATGCATGTTGCCTTAGACCAGGTGTCAACAACTCTGCTTTGTCACACTTTGAATGAATCGGAGGTGTTAGTGTATAAACGTTCAGTCTAAACGTTCCTTCGGTATCAATCGCCTTCTCAGACTCTGAGATGTATATGTAATACTCTGCACCTTCTTGAGCATCAAATTTGACGTAACTCGCTACACTTCCGCACTCCGGAGAGTCGTCGTTCCCCATCACACAGACACCCTCGGAACATCCCTGAAAAACTTCTAAATAGGTGTCGAAGTGTGTTTCAATTCCACACGTCTCCACAACAAAAACGTCGGTGACTGGACTTTGGAAATAGTAGTACACGCCAGTACTTGTTTTGTTATCATTTCCTTTGTTGTTCAGATGACACACATTTGTTGTCTTTCTCCCATGATTCGATTTGTATTCAACCAAACTGAATGGCGCATTCATCTCTGTCGCCAATTTACACGCATCATGTTGTGTGCGGAGTTCTTTTCTGATGAACACGCCAACATCTCCGCCAGTGTTTCCAGAGACAAAAATTAGAATGAAATCGTTCGGGTTCACTGTGACATGGAACTCATTCAGTTGTTGCTCCTCACACTTTTCAAAACAGTTTCTGAAAAATTCGATATTAACGTTATAATTCTTCCTATTCTGTTTGAGTGCGACAGTCTGGACAAAGATTGGAAATGGCGTATTTAATAAATTTCGAACGCCGTACCAACTCCCATGTCGCTTTCTAAACATTCCACAAATAGGTTCAGTAACATCTGTCTTTTCCATATCAAAGGTATCATAAAACACGTCATTTTCCGATTTAAAAGTGAATATATGTGGATTTTGGCACGTTGAATTGCGCATCATAATATTGCCAATTCTCTCCACAGTCAATGTCACGACACATCTCTCGCTGCTCTTCCGACAAAGTACTTTCAAGTAGTAAGTCTTGTCCTTTTCAAGATATTTTTGGATCTTCCCATTCTCAAGACACTTTTCAGTCTCAGTGGAGCACTCCCTCATATCGTCTCCACACTCGTTGAACAAATGAAGTGTTGTTTCTCCAATAGCAGAGCTACTGCATGTGTGAAATGAGTAATAATTGTTATCCCCAAGAATAGAATACCAATTCCCCCCTTGATCTTCACTTTGGCAATTTTTGGTCATGATGCTTGGGTTCACTGTTGATGTGTGAACGTATGGAAATTGCCTCATCGCGGTCGCCATTTTACAGTGGACATTCACTTCGTCGTCCCCTTCAAATGCGACGATAAAAGTCCCTCTTTTTCGGGGTGAACTAGCTACATGGACGTAGTAAATTCTATTGTTCTCTGTATCGAGAGTTGTTTGACTCCCCATATTCCCGTCGGTACAATAGCCATCTTTGGAAGCAATTCGGTCATGGTTGTTACAACTCTCAAATACAGTAATTAGCGTGTCCACATTAGTCCCACGGTGGCACGTTGTGATTTTGAGTTTCTTTCCATTTCCTTGAAAGTAATAAAAGAGGCCAGAAAGGTCGTTGTAATTTGGTGCGATTGCAGTTGTAGTACCTTCTCTGTATGATGGAAACGCAGCGACTTGTATCGCATTCTCACACTTTTGGTTGACTAATGGAGGGTATCGCGTGATTTGCAACCCAAAAACTCCAACGTCTGATGGCGCACTCCCAGTCACCATCACATAGAACTCGTCTCGTTTCATGTCATTGAATAATAACCGTGCGGAGCTCCCACACTGGTTGTAACTATCATCATTAATTGTCAACAGCCCGAGACCCACTCCATTCTCGCACTTTGACATCACCACAATTTTGGTGTCAAAATTTGTGTGGCCAGAGAGACACGTGTCTATCTCTAAGATGTCACCAACACCATTTGTTCTAATTTTGTACCACCTTCCTGCGCCACTGATTTCAGTGCCGCTATAGTCATATTTAGATGGCTTTATGTGGGTTGTTTTATCTGTCACAGAAAATGCGTTTTGAGAAATCAAGTCGACGTATTCTGCTTTATCACATCGGGTATTAGAAGAGCTTTTAACAAGAGCAATAAGACAAATAGTGATCAGTATTTTCATATCAAAAAGACTTACAAACAGAGTTTTCGAGTTCCTGGTGAGTTACTTCAATAATTGTAATTGTAATTAATATTATTAATTCATTTACTATAATATATACTTTATAGATGTTAATAAGAAATATAAGATGAGTGTGTTATTGATTCTTACATCCCTCTTCACGTGTCAATTTTCTTACGGACTGTTTGGGTTCTAAGTCAGCGACGCCTCCTTCCTTTCGTTTTCGTTGCGGCATTTCCTCCACTTTTTCGTTGTGTTGTTCCTCTACTGACATTCCTTGGTCGATGTGTAAATCTTCTTTAAAATGAAGCAACGAAGACTCAAAGTTATTTCGAAGTTTAGAAACTACAGTGAACCAATCGACTAAATTCTTTTTATCATCGCACGTCCCGAAAAATGGAAAGAAACACGTCATCTCTCCTTTTTCAATTTTTGTGTATGGATTTTCTTGTGTGAAAGTGAAAGGGTGAATCACTTTTAGTTCAATATTTTGTGGTTCTTCACTCCCACAAAAACTCGTTTCAAATTTCAACTCAACTTGGACTTGTTGTTTTGGCGTCAATTGCGTTTCGTTGAAACTCAGTGTGATGTTCTTTATTAATTTAACTTTAGTTTTCGCATCATCAAATTCAGTTGCTTCCGTCACCTCCACGTTACTCAGCGCGACTAAAAGCGTTTTGTCAGCTTCAAAGTCACCATCCTCTGACAATTTTTCAATCACAAAAAGTCGTCCCCAGAAACAGGGAATTCCAATATACTTTGAGGTTTCTTTTGGGGTTTGTAAGGGTTTGAAATTCTTTAATTCTTCAATCTTTGCATTTTTTTCGCCGATAATATAAGGGATGATTTTTTTTGTCACCTCTTCGTTTAATTGAATGTTTTGTTTTGTTTTTGCATCAGTGTCTTTTATCATTTTGTATTCAGCACCTTTCACTTTTTCTTGAAGAGCGCGAAGTGCAAACAATCGTTTTGGATCGACGTCGGGGTTTGAATTCGTTTTGCTCATCATTCTTATGGCAAATTTATTTAGTTTTTCTCTTTTCTTTATTTGTAATAAATTTTAGTATATAGTCTTGTTCGTGATGCCTACTGACAAAAATCTATAATATATTTTTATTCAATCTATATTATATATATAGTAATAAATACCAATTATTTCTTATTATTGAAAATTACTTGTTTTGAGTTTAAAACCAATTAATGAATTAAACAAAATAGTAAAATAATTATTAAATTGAATCTTCATTTTTGATGATAAAATTTTTTTTTGGAAGAAATCGACTTAAAAACATTTTTTTTAATGTTTTTTTAAAGTTAACAACTACTGAAGATTTTTTAAGGTTTTTGAATATCGAATTACATAAATTAATACTCTTAATTATAATCAAATTGTTTAAGATAGGATTAATGAGAAACGCGACTAACTGCGCCGAACTTCAAACTCCAACTTGAAAAAAATCAAATGTCTCAAAAGTCTGACCGACAACGATCTGTTATGATCGGAAGACGGACTGATCTTATTTCGTCCAATGCGTCATCATCTTCTTCATTAACACAAAGCTTGGTACAACCACAACGGGACATCTCCTCTCCCCAAAGCGCGTCTCCGCTCAGTCCTTCAAAGCTTAGTAAAGACGCTTCACCCAAAAACGTCCCCGAACCCCAACAAGATTTGATATCTCCAAGAGACCCCACGAAAAGAGGACTTTTTTCCGGATTACCTATGGACGCCACTGTCGAAGAGATGCTTGAAATCATCGAAGTGTATAACACCAAAATCGAAGAGTCGCTGAACAAATTGGGGAAAGTCGGCCAGTCACAAATAACACCGACGTTTACTCCGGAGCAGTACAAATATGCGCAAGAGTTACTCGATAAATATCCAAAGACTTTGTACCAGTCGTGTTATAACTTTGGAGGGCCTTCTGAGATATCGAATGAGATCAACACACTCAAAGAACAACTGTATTTCTTGGACCAAGCTATTTACACGTTCAGCGAACATGTGAATTCCCCATATGTGTTGCCATATAGCAAAAGGCAACCCATTCCCGAATTTGTGTTTAAGATCAACAACAATTATAACGTCCAGACAGAAGTTATGATCCTCAAAATCCAAATCCGGCGATCGTATTATGAATTGTTCTCATTGATTAAGACAATGGAGTTTGTCGGCGACTTGGACAAAGTCAAAGCATTCAACGAAAAGGTCGACCTCCTCTCGGAGTCACTCAAGAGAATGAAAGAGAAAATTGCGAATGAGAAGCGAACTGCTTTTGTGAAATTGAGTATGTACACAGACTCAAAAGGCATTGAAACGGACGATAAAGGAAACGTTTTGTCGGGGCCTATCGAGGCTCTTGTGCGTTGGTTAGTCAACCCTAACATCGATAATAACATCAAATTCATCGAAGCATTTTTGGTGACGTACAGACAATATTTGAAGCCGACCGAGTTGTTTGAGAAGTTGGTTGCGTTGTACCACGAGAATAAAGTTGGGTCTGAAGATAAACAGCGGAATGAGATCATGCACAAGACAGTGTTAGTAGTCGTGTTGACGTTGTGTAAATGGATGGCTGCATTTCCTCACGATTTCTTGGACCAATGCGATAAAGGGATTGGAGTGTTGCCACGATTGGACGAGTTTATTAAGGAGAACGAAGCGGATCCGCTCATCACCGGTAAAATTGTGACGAACAGGAAGATGATGGTTGAGACGGCGATGGATAAGAAAACAATAGAAGAGCGTCTTGATATAGTGAATGTGAAAGAAGACTTTACTATAGCGACACTTCCTATCGAACAATTTGCACATCAACTGACGTTGTACGAGTTTGAAATGTTCAAAGCCATTGAAGCAAAAGAAATGCTTGGGAATGCGTGGACAAAGCCAGATAAGACGGAGCGTAGTCCCAATTTGTGTATGTTGATTGATCACTTCAATTCAATCACTAATTGGGTCATCTCCACAATAGTCGACGAACCATCAGTCAAACAACGTGGCGTGATCGTCAAGAAGTTTGTTTCGATAGGAGAAGAGTTACTTCGAATCAACAATTATAATGGTGTCTTTGAATTTTTCTCGGGGTTAAATTCAACACCAGTTGGTCGTCTGAAACAGACGTGGGAGAAAGTCGGGACGTTTTCACAAATAATGCAATCGTTGGAAAGAGTCACAGTCCCAACGGGGAGTTATCAGGTGTACAGAGCGGACATCAAAGCACATCAAAACTTCCCTTGTATTCCTTTCTTCGGTGTCTACTTACAAGACCTCACCTTCATCCATGAAGGAAATGAAGACAAAAAAGAAAATGGAGACGTCAACTTTGAGAAGTGTAGTTTGACGACAAAAGTGATCGAAGACATGCTCTTTTATAAGAGGAAATATGAGTATTACCGAAACCCTGAAATCCTTGCGTTCATCAGAAAACTTAATGTGAGGTATTTGGCGATCGGGGAGAAGGAACTCTATGACAAATCACTCATCATTGAGCCACGACAACAAGGTAAAGCCAAGAAGAAATAACCTTAAAAAATTTGTTTGAATTGTTCGTTTGATTGGGTGGTATTGCTACTTATGGTTGTTATTAGTAATAATATAATACTTTATAATTCCTTTAATTATTTATAATAATTATAGTAATTTATTAATAAAATGTGAAACAAAATATATCACAGCGAACAGCAAGTTTATTGTTTGTCCTCGGCTTGTGCGGTTGGTTCTTCCTTCTCTTCTTCCTCGTCGTTCTGGACGTTGTAGAACTTCAAGACAAAGCCCTCGTTCTTGTCGGAGACGACTCTGAGCCATTCTCTGAGGTTGTTCTTCTTGAGGTACTTCTTCATTAAGTACTTCATGTACTTCTTGCAAAGTCCTTCCTTCTGGGTGGTGATGGTCACCTTCTTTCCGTCAACAATAGTGACTGAAATGCCCTTGGTATTGCCAGCCTTTCCGCTCATTTTAATGGTTTGTTTGAAGTATGTGACAAGCTTCTTTGGCTCAATGAAATCGGTGCAGCTTGTCAAGTCGAAGAAACAAGTGAAAGTGGTGGCCTCCTCGTCCTTAGTAACTTTCTTCTTGTCGACAACTACTTTCTCACTTGCTGGGGCTTTAACGGCTTTGCTCATCACAGGCTGTACTTTTTTTAGTCCAACCCTTGTTATTTTCTCTTGCCTTTCTTTGTAATTTCTTTATAGTTCTATTAACTATATCTTCTATTTAGATATGTATTTGCTCTTGATTGATGTATAGTAAATAAAACTATTTGATAAACTAGAACAGTTAAAGATGAATTACACTTCAATGATGATCTAACAGTGCTATTTCGAAACGAATTTATACAACGAAGAAGGGAAGACGGGCATCTTATGAATGACTCTTCCCGTTTTGATCGCCTCCTTTTCCGTTTCAATGCGGCGGAAGAAGTTTTCTACAACAAGTTTATCCTGTGAGGTTGAGACGTCTTCTCCCGCCATCACCCGCACCGCAAGTCCCCAGTAATCCAACACAACGTTCCAATACCGCTCTTCAAGACACTTCCCACCTTCTTTCATATATATCACAAACCCATCCAATATGCCTTTTCCTTCATAATAAAGTCCTTTAATACCTTTAGCCAAGTCAAACACAACTTCATTCCCTTCGTACGTGTTCGCAGTGATCACAACTATTTGGCCTTGTCCAGACGTTGTGTCGTTCAACTCGGGGACATAATGTGAGGATGTCACACCACCGATACATAATGAAGACAAGAAGATCGCTATTTCTTGCAGCTTGTGTGCGTCATAAAGTTTCTTGGACTGGAACAACACCACTTTACACCCAACTAACAAGTTGAACAACAAGTGCGGAACCACCTTTGCTGATATCTCACTCACCAAATTTGAAAACCCAAACTTCGGCGAGATGTTCATTCGCATCGAGGGTTGATATAACGGAAAGATCGTTTGCATTGGAAATTCTCTTGGTTGCGGTTTCGAAAAGCTGCTGTTACACAGCGCGAAATTGCCGAGTGTTAACACGTTTGAAAAAGAAGTCATGTTAATGAAGTAACTATCATACGACGTGTTGTTGTGCGACGATTTAAGTGTTTCTGTTAATGACTCGAAGATGTTCTCCGCACCCTTTTCATTGCCAATCGCGTCATTCACCAATTCGCTGAATGTCATTGGTGACTGGAACGTCATTTGCGTGCCTCTCCAATACTTATCGCAAACATCCTGAAACCTTTTCGAGCACAACTGGAGTTGTTCTTTCACAAATTTGGCTTGTTGGCATGAGAATTGTCTCGATTGGAGCATTGAAATACACACAGTTGAGACGTATCCTCTTTTGTTACTTGGGTTGAATACAGAGAAGTGCACAGACTAGATGTTATTCTTCTATTTCCAATTTCAATAGTAACAAACTATGCAATGGAAGTCCATTATAGAGTGCGTTAAAATAAGGTTTTGTTTCTCTTTCGGTGGTTCGTCGGGAGACATCGGCGCATTAGCATCAGCAGAGTAGTCACACCCCATTAATACTCGAGCAAGTTCTTTCTCGACCTTTTCATTCAGTGGTTTACTCAATTTACTATATATAATGACTTCTCCGTCTTCTAAGTCAAATTCAACAACAAAAAAGCCCGTAAACATCGTTGAGAGTTCTTGTGGGGTTATACTACTTCGTGCTTTACCCATAAGACGGTCAGAACTATAACTCGAACTTGCTCGTGGGGGTTGTGATCCGTAAGACGAACTGAAGTCGGTTGTCCCCGAGTCGCTACTTGACATTATCTTTTTGAGTTTCAACGAAATCTTTTTGCACTTTAAAACAGTGTTTTTCTTATCTTTCACTTCAAAACGAGAGTTTAAATTGTTTGGTATATTTATATTATTTAATGTATATTACATGTAAACTATCAGATTAATTTCAACTATAGTAAAACTATAAATGATAATATCATAATTAATTACTATAGTCGGGTGATAAAGGGGGTTAATTTGGGACAGAAGTAGTTAATTTGAGTAAAAAACTATAAAATATAATTTATTTAACCATAAAAGTATTAGAAGGGTTTTTTCAATTAACTACTTTGAAAATAATAAAAGAAAACCATAACTTTCTATTTTTGATATTATTCAATCTTTGAAAACAATGGAAGAAGAAGAGAAAGGAACCCTTGATGAAATAACCACAGGCAATCAACATAAAAAAGCAATTTAAATACAAGAAACCAGTTTAAAAACTGTATTTCAATATATATTCACGATGTATATGGTTAAAATGCCAGAGTTTAATGAATTAACAACAGTGTCAATTTTTGAAAGTGTCAGGGAATCACTGAAAAATCATCATTTGTTATTTCAATCTTTCAATCTTTCGTTGTTGAACCATTTCCATTGAGAAAAGATAAGAGAAAGACCATTTTAACATAAAAACAATTGGAGTTGAAAAAGAGCAGAAAAGAAATGAAACAAAGGAAAAAACAAAGGAAAAATTCTTTAACAAAACAAGTTTCAGACAAACCATAAAAAGTGCTGCGTTTTAGACTTCCACATTTTTTAAGTGAACAAATTGAGGTGTTTTTGTTTATTTTTGAAATAGAAATTTATAATTATTCAATTTATAATCATTTAAAATAAAAAACGATAATTTATATTATTATTTTAATTTTATGTTTATTTTGACCTTTAAATAGATTTTTTAAAAATTATAGTTTCAAAATTATATTTATCAAAATTAACTACCTTTGTCCCTTTTTAATGCCATTTATCCCCCGACTATAGAAGAAAAAATATAGTAATAGAGTAGAGTGGCCATTGCAAGTAATAATGTCATACCTACAAGGCAAATAATGAGCTTGTTAGATAATACCCTCATCCACATCTTCTTTAGATACGTATTTGAAGTGTCCAAGTCATTATTAATAGCATCAAGAATGTCTTTGTCTTTTTGTAGAATTTCTTTTTGTTGTTCCAAATCACTTAAGCTGTCCATTTCAAGTGTCACTATATCGTCTAATGTGTTGTTTGACTCTTCGATATACTGTGTTGCTTTTTCAAGCTTGTTGGTCGACTCTGTCATTATTGTTTGTGAGCAATTCATTATATTACAGAGTTTATAAAGAAGACTCTTATTGTGTTCTTAATCGGAATTAATGATGTATGCTATGACAAATTCTATGTTAAAAGTTACTTTATAATATATTATAATATCCAATATGTCACAAGAAATAACAAAAAGAACTATACTAATAGTTTATGCAAATGAAGTCTACAAATATTTCTGCTTTTTTAGTTTGTTGTTACAAACTTGCCTCAGCGACTCGTATTGGACTCTCCACCGACTCCTCGTTATCCGCTGGTTGACTTTTTTGGTCTTCGATTTTTTCGTCGATATTTGGGTTTAACTCAATTTCTTCGTCAATAATTTTGTTGTATTCATTGTCGTAAGGTTTAACATACACTGAATTAATTGAAGTTGGTGTTACAAAGATAAGAAGTGCACACACCATTCCTGAGAGCATCAAAATGAAGAAAGGAAGATATTGGTTCAAAGGGAAGTTCAGTCCATTGACAAAACACCATGAGAGGAGTGGTGACATAGTCGATGGCCCAACTATTTTAGCAAGCGCAATAAAGCTCTGTGCGACACCATTAGCAGCTCCCATATATTCTGGAGCTGCACTATTTGATATTAAAGGTATTAGTGTAGAAAATGTGAATTGTGAGACACCTCCATAGAGTAATCCGTATATAACAAGTACACTCCATTTAATCATTTCGTTTCCATTTAAACCTTCTATAGAAGGGAATATTGCGTACATGAAAGATGTCATGAAAAGTGTTGTTGCAAAGACGTGGCGCAAATTAGTCAGTTTCATAAGTGGTTTAAATATAAATATAGTAACGAATATCCCAGATGTTGCAATTGTGATATTAAAGTATCCCACGTCATTCGTGCCAAAATTGAATCCACCGACCCCGTACTCTGCTATCATCAGAAGAGGAAATATCACAAAGAACGTTGAATTTCCAAATCCAAGTAACAAGAATTCAAAAGAACAAAATAGACTCCACTTATTCTTTTTATTAAAGAACGAAATTAGACTCTTCATTGTTTGTCGAATTGACTCTAAAATGCTTTTCTTCTGTAATTCTTGTCCATTCACGTTATTATCAAAGATATAAAAATAGACTAAGACAAATGTTATTAAACATAAAAAAGAATCTACTATCTGTGGCAACAACCCTGGATATGTTTTAAAGAGTGATATAGAAACTAGTGAAGGATACTTCTCACACGGACTATATAATAACCCACCTATCATAGATCCAATTAAAGAACCTAAACACCACATGAGCCCAACTAAACTAAATGCTTGCACTCGGTTGGTATTGTCTGTGATCTCAGCTAAATATGTTTTGACCACCCCAATATTGCCATTCAGCATCCCATTCAAAAATCGAAGTGCAAAAATGAACCAAAAGTTGAACGAAAACCCAAAGAGAAAATTCGTCACAAAGATCCCAAACGTCGCCAATAATATGATTTTCCTTTTCCCAATATTGTCTGAGAGTGCACCTATAAGGTATGAACTTAAAAACTGGGCAAACGGAAATGCTGCCATTAATATCCCACTGTAATACCCGGAGTTATTCACATCAGTGACTGTCCCCATATCCACTAATAGGAGTCCCACATAAGAGTTAATATTAGTTAGTGATACTCCTTCGATTCCAAGCATCATAAGCAAAGGAATCAATTTACTCTTTGGTATACCAGCCGGTGCAAACTCTCTCAATCCATTGACAAAAAACATAATAAATGTTGTCGCCATACTTTTCATTGTTCTTAAACACTTCCCAAAGAAAAATTGTGGTTCATCAATTGCTTCTTCTTTCATTGTAAAAATAAAGTCCATTTAAATCAAAACATGTGAAGGAATAAGTCGAAGGTGTGAAAACTTCTTTTGAAATAATACTTCGAAAATATTATAATTATTTTATAAAATTTGATAATTACAATATCCATTATAAATATAATAATATCCTTGTAAAAAAACTCCAGTAAAAAGACTGAAAATATATAAAAAAAACTATTTTTATATGAAAATATGTTTAATAAATTGTCTTTTTAAACATTAAATAGTTGACTATTATAATTATATAATTATAAAGAATTATACTTTATTGAGTAAAATTATTAATTTTATTTTTAACTCAATTCTTTAACACAAATTAATAATTAATAATTGAATGAATTATTAAATTTATTATAACCATAAATATAATATAACTAAACGACACAATAATAAATTAAAAATTATTTATTTGTTATAATTATTTATAATATAAATTACAACTTTTTAATAATAACTATTTATCAACTATAATATATAGTTAAATGGATTATATAATATAACTTAACAAATTAGTATTGAGGAACTTTAACCAAATTCTAAAAATGGAAGGTTACTTCTTTGCCGCAATTGAAGCAATAGCTTCGAGTTGATTTTGTCTGATTGCAAGACGTTTAGCTCTGAATGTCGGAGAGTCCTGAGCAGCCCTTTCTGCGTTGATCACTGTGTGTCAATACCGATTTAAAAAGAGACTCCAATCAACACAAATAAAAACAAACATTTTGAGACAATAAACTTTGAGAAGCCATCACCATGGATGTACTTATCTGAAGTGATAAATGGTGCTACTGGTGCCACATCCTTCTTGCAACAAATATTGACAGAATATTCATACTTCTCTGGTGGATTCTTCTGAGTGGTGTCGAACCCCACGATGACAAAGCAATGGTTGAATTGTGTCTTAAAGCTTTCGATATCAATAGGGTCTGGAGTTCCTGCATACTCCTTAAAAATAAGTACAACAACATCATTTCCGATATGTCTTTTCTTATCAAGTTGTTGGTCGTTGGTCTCCATAAATGGCAAATACGGCGCAATGTGGTACACCACCTGGACATTTCCCTTTGAAAATGTGTTGACATAGGTGTACTCCCCCATCAATCGATTTTTCGTATCAAGTCCACCCGCAAATCCAGTGTACCCGAATAGTTCCACCTTTTGGCCAAGGTTCGACAAAAAGTGTTCAAAGTATGACGACCCTTCTCTATTGTTAAAGAAGTCCATTTCTTTCGTCTGTCCTGGAGACCCATACAAAACGCCGAATTTGTATCTTTGATATGTGAAAAAGTTCTCAAACTTCACAAGAGAATTAAAGACGGCATCCCCTCTCATTGGCGTCAACGCCTTTTCCTTAAGTTCGGGGAAGTACTCTTTTATGATTTGATAGTCACTTTTGTTCTCATAGACGAGTCTGGTGTCACTTCGTTTGTTCCTCATAATAACCTTTCTGTTAGTTTTCTCATCACTGATGGAGAACACAGTCACATCGTTATCAGTTTTGATGACATAATTATTATGGTCATTAGCAGTAAAGTTCTTCTGATAATAAGGAATGCATGACTGTGGGTCGTGGACACCTTTAACAAGTAGCCCTTCATATTTGTGTGTGGTACAGGTGTAGAAATTCTCAACTTTAGATCCAAGTGGGAGAGTCTCCATGTCAACAAGTAATGGCATAGTCTTCATCACACTATCTGTCCATCTCTCCACTGGGAATGGGATATTCAAGAAGCTTGATCCGACCTTTGTAATTGTTTCATCAGACAATACTCCATCGCTGTATCTCTCCTTAATGATATTTACAAGTTTCTCCATTTGTCCCTTCTCAGCAGCAACATCGGAGAGGGGTTTCCCCTTATAAGTTTGTCCAACAGACGCTCCGTATTTCAGTAACAAGTCAATCAACTCGGTATTCCCTTTCATCACTGCATTATATAATGGGAATGTCTCGTTGTTCGCTTGGTGGTTGGCATCAGCGCCTTTTTCACAAAGGAATTTGATGGATTCCAAGTCCATTGAATTTGAGCAAATGATATTCAGCACCGTCTCGCCGGAGGAATTAGCGATGTTAATGAAATTAGTAGTATCTTCTGCCGACCCCTTGTTAACAATAGCTTGGAGTATAGAAAAATAGTCCTTCAAATTCTTCACTCTGCACAAGTAGTGGAGTGGGGTGTTCATTCTTTCGTTCTTCAATGCTCTGTCTGCGCCGTGATCTAATAACAAATTGACAATTGCGGGGTCAATCTTCTCAACAGACAATGCTTTGTGGAGTGGAGAGTATCTATTTTCATCACAGCAATTGACGTTGGCGCCCTTTTGGATTAAGAACTCGACAAGGTTCTTATATCCCTTTTCACACGCATAGTACAAGAATGTTCTTCCATTGACATCTTCGTCGTTCACCCCAAACTTCTTTATGTACTTAGATATCTGCGACTCAGCTTCTTTCTCGCTCATGACTTTGACACCTTTGAGTTTCTCAACGATTTGTGTTAACTTCTCCGACTTCGGTATCATCGGACAGTAAGCCATCCAGAAATAGAAAGACCCGTGTTCGAGGACGGGTAACCCTTCAACTTTCATATCAAATCCAGACTCGGTGGCCGTGATATTATTTGCATTGATTTTGTTCACCTTAGGAAACAAAGTGCAGACCATTATCTTGGGTACTACACTAAAATTGGTTGAAAAGTTGACGGTGAACTTCCCATCAACGGCGCTTGACCGCTCAATTTTCCCAAAACAGAATTGTTCTCCTCGAGGTGGGAAGTAGTTGACCAAAGAGTCAAATTCCTTTGGAAGTCCTTTACTTTGAAGATAGCCTTCCTCGTACTTCTTCACTTTGTCTTTCAGTTCGTTGATCTCTTCCTCAAGTTGCATCCTCATCAAGTCGAACTTTTCTTGGTCAACTGTTTGTGGTTGCTCTGCTCCTCCGATAGTGTAAGTGTAATCGTTTGGGTCAAATGTGGATTTGATTTCAGTGGACATTTCTGAGTTTTTTCAGTTCATAGTTTCGAGATGGTAATGTTTCATCTCTATAAACGCACTTTTGTCATTTCTTCTTCTTATTTTCTTCTCTCCGTTTCCATCCTTGCATTCCGTTTTAAGAAGATCTCAAGTGTTTTTGGTGTTATTTCAAAATCAACTTTGTGATTTTGACAATCTATTTCTTAATAGTTCTTTCTTTTTATTTTTACTAGTTACTTGTTTTCTGAAGAATAATAAGAATTATAATAACTATAATTAGAATAATAACTTTAGTTCCACAACACTAGAAAGTTACAAATGAGAAGAATGGAAGTATCAATTACGCTCATTTTCACTCTGAGGAAGTCTTAGTGAGCAAAAAGAAAGGTTGAGATATAGCGTATGGAATGAACGAATGGTCGATCTTATTTCTGATGCACGAGTCTTTTTCGAAGAACCGAACTTCATACATTTCATCTTTGCCCACTGTTTTTGGGTCGAATGTGAAGTATTTCCCGATACTTCCCTCTCCAAAATCATATGGCTTTTTCCCAACCATATTTCCACACCTCATACTATTAGTATTCACATTGAATATCCCAATATAGTCTCCTTCTTTCGCTGCAAAGGGCAACTCGACGTACAATTGACTGTGTTCATCGTCGACTTTTGTTGTGATTTTGACGGGGTTTCCGACTATAAATCCACTTTGGCAGTACAAACACTCATACTTGAATATACTCGGCTCCGTCAATTCAGGCGACTTCTTGAACTCACATCTGCACACTCTGATGTCATAGATACCCCTTGGGACTAATGTCGTAAACGTTACTTCTTGACTTTCTTCCGTCACTCTTTGATACTCGATGTAGTTCTTATCTTTTTCACGTCGATAGGTGTATAACATCACCAGAATGTCTCCGTCAAGCTTCCTCACAGCTTCGCTCAACTTAGCAGTCACTTTGTACTTTTCTTTATCAACTTCAATATATAAGCCAACTAGATCGTCACTGTTACGAATTGGTTGTGCTTTGTGTCCAAATTCAACAACTTCTTCTTCAGATGCTTCTTCTTGTTGAGAAGCCTCTTCTGGGATATTCGTTTGTCCTTGTATGTCTATTTCTTCCGTTGCCATCTGTTATTTGAGTTCATTGCACTTTGTTTTTGAATAGTTTTGAGCTATTGATTTTTGATTTGTATTGACATGGTATCCCGTTTTCCTCCGTCTTTTTTTTGCTCAATCACAGAACATCATTCAATCATTTAATCATTTACAAATAAATGATTTATTTAACTGAAAGAAAAGGCATGAAAAAACTATTCATTGATTGTAACAAAATTATAAATAAACTATACTCTATTAGTGATTGGCAATGATGTTTGGACATCCAACGAAAATGTCATTCCCCACTTGTTGATTTTGAATGCCAATGACGGAAGTCAGCCTCACACACCCGTCGAAGCAGTTGTCTCCGATAATGGTCCCATTCCCTTTAAACCCAACCCGGACTAATGATTTGCAATTTTTAAAGCAAAAAGAGTCGATTCGTGTGATTTGCGACGGTATTATAATCTCAACCAGATTGGCTGTGTCGCGATAACAGTTTGCACCCAACGCGACAACCCCGTTAGGTATCGATAAGCCAAAAATGGCTTTATCTGCTTCCGTGTATGTGATCTTATTTGAGAGAATCCCATTCTTCTTGAGATGTTCAGCTTCTTCATAATCGATGTCAAAAGGATACACTTTGATAGGGCCGTTGATCACTATTTTCGACAGACTGTAACATCCTTTGAAACATCCTATTTCAAGTTGTGAGATGCGACTTGGTAATGTGACTTCCGCTAGCTTCTTACAATACTGAAAAACACCGCCGTTGATCCGTTCAACACTTTGAGGTATGACAATGTGGACCAACCCAAAGCAATTCATAAAACACTCTTTATCAATCACTTGAAGGCCTTCGTTCAGTCTCACCTCCGTTAATGAGTAACATCGTTTGAAACAATCAATCCCAATGCGTGTGACACTCGATGGTACTTCAATCTGTTGTAAAGAAAGTGTTTTGAACAAAGACAAGTTCTCAAGTTCACGACATTGCGGGAGAGTGATACTTCGAAGGTTGTGACATCGATAGAAGGTACACGATTCAATACGATCCAGAGTACACCCCTTCTCAAATAACACAGTCTTTAACGAAAAACATTGATAAAAGGACATCCCACCCACTTTTGTGACAGTGGATGGTACAACTATGTGTTCCAATCCACCACATTGATAAAACGCGCCGTCTTTAATCAAACGTAATGATGAGGACAGTTTTAACGATGTCAACGAGCAACAATTGAAGAAGCAGAATTTGGGAATGGTGTCGAGGAACGACAAATCGACTGATTTCAAGTTGTAACACATACAGAACACTTCTTTTCCAATTTCAGTGATTTGTGACGGGAGTGTGAAATGGGTCAGATCATTACGTGAAGAAAACACTGAATTTCCAAGACAGACAACACTCTTTGGAATCACAAGGTGTGGTGGGATGTAACATTCAATCGTTTTACAGAGCTCATTCGGACGTACTCCTCGAGCTTTCTCCTTTGCCGTTACACTGATGTTACTGCATTTGATTCCACATCGCCGTACAAAGTAACTTTCGTAATAGGAAACCCGTCCATCGTATTTTGTAACATTGTGAATCGCAGTGATAGCATTACATTTATTAAAACAATAATTCCCAACTTCGCAGTGTTCCGGCAGAGTGACTTCTTTCAGTTTTGAGCACTTAGAAAAGCAGAAGTCCCCTATTGAAGTGACTGTATTTGGTATAACAATGTTCTCACACAGACTTTGCTCAAAACAGTCTACTCCAATCTCAACAACACCAACGGGAACATCAAATACTCCATTCGGCTGTAACAGACCTTTCACTAATTTAATTTCAATGCCATTTGTATATAACGCACGCACTTTTTGCCTCAATTCTAAGATGTTATCTGCGCTTAAGATGACTCGTTTCACTTTGATGGAATTCTTTTCAAATATTTCAAGTTCCTTTTCAGTGACTGAATACGGGAAGATCCCATTTGTATCAAGTGGCACTTGGAGTCGTTCTATTCGTGTGCACCCGACAAAGTTGCCACTCCCAAAGTCCTCCATCTTCTCTGGAAACACCATCTCAGTCAGACTGATACATCCTTCGAACACGCCATCCTCAATTTTCACCAGTGAATTTGGTATTTGAAGAACACGGAGTGCAACACAGTTTTTAAATGAATGGCTTCTAATAACTGAAAGTGTTGTTGGTAACACCACTTTACTCAGTGAAGTGCAGTCTGCAAAGACGTCTTCTTGCATGACGCCCACAGAAATAGATGGGAAGACTACAACAGGAAGTTTAGTACATCCTTTGAAAGTCCCAGAAGAGACAACAGTGACTGAAGAAGGTATGTAAATTGACGTTAATTGAGTGCATCCCTTAAATGCGTCTTCTCCAATGTGAATGATAGACGTTGGGATATTAAAACTGTTTAACATGACGTTGTTCAGAAAACAGTTTTTACCCATAATCGATGGAGAGTCGATAAACATCGTTCTTGTCTCGTTTTGTGAAAATCCGTCGACGTTCAAATTGATGAAGGAGATGTCAAACCCTTTAAGGACTTTTCTTGTTTTATAATCAATTTCAAAAGGATAGTCCCCGTGTTGGTCAAGCGGCAAGTGCAATTTCGTCAAGTTAGAAACTCCTCGAAACGCCCCAAGTGAGATATTAATGATATCATCCGACAGTACTATTTCCTTCAGTGCACTACATTGTTCAAATGCATTCTGTCCAATGTATTTCAGTGTCGACAACGTGTTAATTGCTCTCAGCGAAACACAACTCTCAAACCCACACGTATCAATTTCAGTGACTCTTTTCATCACAACAGACGTTAACGAGACACATCCAGAAAACGCTTTAAATGGAATAGATCTGATGTTGTCTGGAAGTTCAATAGTAGACAGCTGTGCGCAAAACACAAAGCATTGATGTCCAAACAAACACAATGATTTCGGCAACAGTATGTCACTCATATGTAAACACCCAAAGAAACACGCAGGTCCAAATTCGGTAATCCCTTCCGGAATTTCAATTCTCGACAACGCTTGACAATTCGCAAAGCAACAAAATGGGAGTGTCGACAGATTCGTCGACAAAGTGACTTCTTTAAGTCCCAAACAAGAGAAAAATGCCTTCTCATACAGAGAAGTTATGTTATTTGGAATGACCAGTGAAGACGTTTTGATGAGACACTCCGTATCAATTTCAGTGACATCTTTCAGATCAATGGTATTGATATAGCCAATATCGTCCTTCTTCAAAACAATTCGTTTCACTTTATTCAGTTTCTTTTTCTGTTCCGACGCTTCTCGATACGAAAGAGGGTATCGGAAGTTCACCAAAATCTTGTCGTCGTCCACTTGTGGTTCAAACGGAAAGTATTTGTAATGCGTTTGCATATTTTTGAAGATGTTTCTCTTGATAATTGGTATTGGATTGTAGTGGAATTTGTCGATCGTCTCTTCAAACTTTTTACAGACTTGAATGACTTTAAGGAAGTCGTCCTCTTCCAAGAAATACTTCGAGACTATCATCAAGCTATACCCATCAAGTCGTTTCATCAAACTGACTTTTCAGTCTTTCCAGTTTCTAAAGGAAAAACACTGGTTTCCTTCAAATGAAGAAAAGTACAATTCAAACTAAATATAAACGACACCAACTGAATTACACCCATTGAATGGCATACATTCTCTTGACAACAAAACGAGTCGGGTAATGGCTTCCAACAAAAAGATCCGCTCCCTTTCCAGTACTGTCCAAGTAATACGACCCAAACGTTGGGATGAAGTACGAATTGGTGGTGAATATGCTGAAGCAGTCCGACGCGCCCATGACGGCGTCCCCGTCAGATGGTGATATTCTGAGCGTAGTCGATATTTTTTTCCTGCCAAATTTGGTTGGTTGGATGTTGTGTGGGTTTTTCAAAGTGAAGACAAAGTAGTTGGGGTCTTTCTCGATATATGCTGTGTCTGAATTAACTGGTGGGGGTGGGACAGCAAATGAGTTGAACGTTCCAAAGATGTGTGAGTCTGTGGTGATGATGATAGTCATCATATTAGTGACGGATGATGTTGTTGTATTGAAAGCAGCCGGAATCAGTCCGTCTCTTGATGAGTCATACAACATTCTATAAGACATCTTCCCCGTCCATCCCTGCAACACAGTGATGTCAGTAATCTCTGGCAAGTCAGACGATGTTGGTAATGCGGTGAACGTCGATGAACTCACGGTGACTCTTGAAGCCTTCTCAGCTTTTTCTTCCTTGTCGGCGGCTTTTTCTTCCTGAGACTTCCCAGATTCGAGTTTCTCAACTCGCGCGGTAAGCGCGGTAAGGATCTCAAAAATCGTGTTGAGTGCCGGCTGGTTCTCTTTCGGTAATTTAGCAATTTCGCCTTGCAATTTGGTCAGCTGCTCACGGGGCGATGTCATTGTCTTCTCCAGTTCTATTCTTTTTATTTTATCATTCCTCTTATCGGTCTTCTTTCTACAATCGACGTCAATCGTAATTAATTCATTTATTTTATAATAAATTTACCATAAAAATTTATTATTTTCAATCCCAAGTTTTCACTTTTTTCAAGTGTTTGAATTATTCTGTAGAATTTAATTAATTAAATAATTAACTAATATTATAATTAATAATAATTAATTACTAGTTCTATTATTATTAAAATATATAATAAACATTATTATATAATATAGTTTTTATTTTCTATTTTAATTTGTTGAAAAAAACCAGTTCCAAATATATTGTCCAATTTCAAATAAAAATATGAATTTATATTTTGGAATGGGACAATTTATTTTGTACTTTTTTTTAATTAATTTATAATTTATTTAATTATAATTGTATAATACAACAATAAAACAGTATTAAACAGAATAAAAAGTCAACAGTTATTTAATAATTATAATAACTAAAAATCACTTTTTCTTTTTCACAAGTTGCTTCTTGAGTGTGTTCATTTCCTCAACTAACTCGAAATTCGCCATTTGCAGTTTTGCGATATCTTCGGAAAGTCTTTTAATCAAGTCATCATTTCCTTCGTTTTGTCGTCCTTTTGACGCGATAATGACGGAAGACGTTTTGTCCTCGCTTTTAAAATTACAGTCCGAGATAGTAAACGAGAATTCAAATCCGTGGTACAAATCTTTAAAAAAGTTAACGAGCATGACAACAATTTTATTATTTTTGTCATTCAATGTTTTTTCCTCTCTCGTTCCGATTTTTAAATCCTCGTCCTTCTTTTTTTCTTTTGGTTGGATATACGATTCAATCCAATTCTTTCCACCAATTCCGAAGATTGACGATATTCCAACGTCAATACCTTGAAGTTTGACGTCAATCTTGAGTTGTTTCTCCTCACTAAACAATCTCCCAACGTCATACGACCCTCTCATATATATAGCGTGTTCAATTTGATCCACTTTTCTCGACGTGACAAATTCAAATGGTGAAAGGCATTTCTCTACTTTGTCTGATTTTGGGTTGTCAATGAACACACAAAATCCACGATTTGAAGCATCTCCGACAAGCGCAATACACATGTCTTCGACTTCAAAGACACTTGTAGTATCTTCGTGAGTTGTTCCGGTCATTGTCGCGAATGGGAACTCGAATACACCTTTATGAATCATTATCCCCATCGAAAGCCGTGGTGTCGTTTTATCATCCAAAAGTGGCAGAACAAATTCTTTGACGGTTTTCAAGAAATCTTCGATGAAACTCGTTTGGTAAATCTTCTCGTTGACTTTCTCTTTTAACGCGGCCATTTGCGACGAGATGCCTTTTGTGACTTCTTTTCCAAGTCTATTGAAATATTTCGACAAAGAAATTGCCAAGTCCGATGTGATGTGCATTGAGATGGAACTGATCACCCATTCAATGTCAATCATTCGAACTCGATTCATTGTATCCATATATACCATGACATTTAATATTCCTTTCATTGGTAAGAGCGCTTCTGTCTTATCACCTTTTTGCGTCAAATAAATCACTTTCATTCCTCCACACCCTATCGACAACTTCAATTGTTTGGTCTTCTCGTAGACCTCCAAACTACGTTGTAACACTTCGGTACTGTATTTTGTGGTCGCTATTTGCGAGAAGGATGGCTTGTTGGTCAGTTGAATGGCATCAACAATTATATTACACCCTCCACCCTCTGCAAAAGGAATACTCAAAACACTCTTCTTCATCTCCAAGTTGATTTCAACTTGCTCGAGCAACTCCACAAAATCGTGGTGTCCAGTCTTCTCGGAGATCAATGAAAGCCACGTCTTCCCAATTTCTAAGAACTGTTGGATCGTTCCAATAAATCCCAATTTCCCCTTGCCCTCTTTGTCTTTCTCTTCAACAGTTTCAATACGTTCGACTTTGGCGGGTTTCTCACTCGCGACATTCACTTTGTCTAAAATCGCCGACTTGGTGAAAGCAATAAGTTGAAGGACAACATCACTCTCCAAAGACACTTCAACACCATCAAAAGTACAATCCAATTTGATTTTGTCGAGGACTCCCGATGTCCTGTTAACCATCAATTTGGTCTCAAGAACGTGATCACCAAACCCACTCAACACTCTCTTGCCAACACCATTCATCTCGTACATCATTTCTACCATAGACACGCCAGTCTCTAATGTTAAGGTGCTCATATCGGCAATTGTTTCGACGATAACATTCCCTTTAAATTTCTCTGTGACAAATCTGAGGACCTGTGTCGAGTTGTCGTTTTTCACAGTGATTTCTACTGTTCCAATTAACAGTTGCACACCATTCCGATTCATTTTGGTGATTTCATTCTTCTTCTTAGTACTTTCATTCCTCAAAACAAGAGAAGATGTGTACAACGTGATCATGTGGAAGAGAAATTTCGAGAGGGACATATATTCTTCCGTTAAGAGTAAAAGGCGAAGTTTGTTAATGTTAAGTCGAACGTTTGTGTCGATAAGTTGGTATGTCTCCGCGTCTCTTTTCTGTGATATTTGACCCGATACAGTGACGTTTCTCAGTAAATTAAACTCTTTATTATCTCGCGACATCTTTACATTCAACCCACTAACCTCCAGGACTCTATAAAAGTTAACTGTATCACCGTCTACATATGGTTGAGGAACTTCATTCACTTTCTAATAGTCACATCTCTGTTTTATACTGAACTGAGTTACAAACCTCATACCTGTCATTTGCAAAGTAAGTAGATAAGGTGTCGAATGAAACTATTAACTTGGTATCGCCAGTTTCAAACTCAACAATGAAGTCTGTCACGTTGAGTAATATTGTGTCGATGATTTGTCGTTTTGACTTTTTTGATGTGTTTTTAATGACCAAAACCGTTTTCCCAAACTCGCCTTCGGTGTCTTCTTTTGCTTGAAGTCTAATACCTTTGGCCTGGATAATTATTGGCTTCTTCATTAGAGCAAGTGGAACAGTGACATCCATCTCTGCACATGATGCATTTAAGACACTGATTTGTTGTGGGAGGAGTAACATTTGTCTCATTACTTCTTCTTTGAGTTGAACATCTTTAAGATGGAGAACACTATTAACACCAACTTTGATATCATTTCCACTCCCAAGACTTGGACATGACTTCACGTAGTTTGAAAGAACAGTTTTCAGGACTTTGGAAACAAGTAAATCCATTGGTATTGTGATTTTCAAGTTTAGGTAAAAAGTTGTTATTGAAGGTTTCTTCGAACGCTTTGTTTATTTGAGAAAAACAGTGTAATCAATATCTTTTATAACAAATTGTGTATAAAAATTGGTTGTTGGTATTTTTTTTTTTATTGTATCTCATCTTGTAAATATAATTATCAATAATATTTTTATTATAATCTTTTTGCTTTATTTTTTACAAAGTAAATTATAACAAATTATTTTTATAGTATTTCAATTAAAATAAAATTTCAAATATTATTTATAATTCTAAAAAATATATATAATTAAAATAACTATATATTTAAATATAGTATTTTTTAGTTTTGTGATTGAATTTGTAACTAATTTTTTGAAATTTTGAGAAAAACAATATATCTGTTTTTTATAAAAAAAAAAGTAAAATAGTGTTTTACAACTTTTAATTTATAATCATAAATTAAAATTTTTAGTTTTAAAACGAATAGTATATTTAATGTATTAAAATTAAAATTATGTTAAACAATTTTTTTCTCCAATTTTAACGCCAAAATTGTTGAAAAAAGGTGCAAAACATTAAACCACACATTAGTTTGAAAAAAATCCATTGAAAAACAATATTGCCAATAATTGTAAATCCCCGTTTTTTTACAGAATTATATACTTAATATATGGAAATAACATGAAAATATTAGAGAGAATAGATTATTTTTTACAAAATGAAAGGGGTTTTCTATGAAAATGATAAAATAAAGTAAACAGATAATGCATTTATTAAAATATTCCCAAACATCCCATTACTTGACAAACAAAAATATTATTATTGAGTCTATAAAAAATATTGATAAACTTTTGTCCCACATTTGTATATTAAAAAGGTTCGACAAATGATCAGTAAAAACCTGTAAAATGTATTATTTTGAACGTTAAAATAAGGTGCCAATATTTGTTGACGCTTTGCTTCAAAAAGAAACATAAGAAAAGATGAAGTTCAAACATCCATTCCAAAAATACAGTCTAAACTCTTAACTGAACAAACACGAAGAAATGAATATTATTACAACAAGTGAAATGTGTAATTTGCCTATTTATTGTTGACACTGAACTCTTGGGATGTTACCAAGAGTAATAAGGTGCCAGTTATTAACTTGGATAGCTGTTGAGACTGTAACACCACTCCTAAAAGAGCCCACAAATTGGGTATTGACTCTTGTGAGGAGGTGGTTTGAATATTCAATTTGAGTTTTGAGTTGACTGATGTGGAGAATGAGGTCTTCTCCGACGTCGGCGCTTTGTTGCGGCAAATGGGCCGGTTGGACTTTTTTCTGTCTTAATTTTGGCTTCGTCACTTTCTCTCGTTTTCCTTCGGATAGCTTGTAAAATCCTCTGTTGTGTATTGTGTTCTTACCAGACTCGATCATCTGACAGTGATTAAACGCGTCCAAGAGCGCTTTCCTGTAGTGATTTGTTTTAAAGAGGGGTAAGTTACTTAGCAAAGCCCAGTGGTTTTTAATGAAGACGTTGATGTCATTTTTCAAAGAGAAAAACTCGACGTCTGGGTGCATTTCTTTGAGTGACTTGAGTATAATAATACACAATTTAGTGGTTTTCATTTTGGGGTCTTCGGCCTGGAAAACATCCTTTTTTTGACAAAGAGAGCAATGACACTTTTTGGGTGGTACTGGGGACGACGTGACGGTGCGTTCAGAACAGTCGGACATTGTATTAGAAGCCAGTTCTTCACCCTTAAATAGGGGAATTGGAAAGGCCCTAAAAACTTTGGTTAAAATAAGAGTGTGTTTTTGATGGTGAATAAAGTAAAGAGTAAAACACGGTGTGGAGTCGGGAATGACGGAATTGCTTTTTCAAAACCAGTCTTTTCAATCGAGAATTTTTGGGGGCTATTTTAGTAAAATTGAATTATTCTTTTTCACGTTGTGGAGACATTTGGTTGGGGTTCGACAAATCCCGCCCAATTAAGAGATGTCGTCTTTTTGGGAAGATTGTACAAACAAAGACTAATATATCACTGCTGGCGTAAACTGTTCCCAAATGTACGATTATCGGGTTTGGGGCAGAATGTGCTTTAAAATGGGCGACTTCATTGTACTCATCTTGCAAATTCCGCACGCGTTCTTGATGATTCTGTGGTTGTATTCAGAGCCCCTTTCAACTTACATTTTTTGGTATAGAAGGTGTTAAATGCTCTTTCAATAAATTTAAACTATTTTTATTCAAAGTAGTCGAAAAGTATGGGAATATCTCCCAAAACAAATATATAAAAAGAAATACGGTTTGAAGTGGATGGGTTGCTATGTTATGTAAAATGGTAATGCATTTGCCAATAAGGTTTCCTTCTTTTCAAATTATTATTTTTTTTCTCAAAGGGGTTGTTGTTTTTTTCAATTTCCTCTCAAATAATACCATTATTATTTTGTTTATAATAGTGCTGATATTACTACGAAAATAATGACAGTTCTCGCGAACTTTCACACATTCAAAAGAACTCGGGAAATTGCACTGTTAAAAATAAAACATGTAATAATAGAAATATTTGCGTATATATAGACCACAACAAAACTTTTTCGTTCAGAAACACAGCAAACAGATACCACAATTCGGGAGTTTGTGCGAACTAGTAATATTATTTTAAGTGAGCATCACAACCCTTTTGCTTTTTTCCAATGTCTTAAAAATTATGCATTTTTATATTAAAAAAACGGGAAATTAAGTGATTAGGAAATTGTTATTCTTTTTTTGTAAAGAAAAAAACAGCAAGAAACAGGAAAATCATCCAAATGAAAAGACCACAGAAATTGTTTTTTTGCTATTATTTTTTGTTTTGTTGGGACTTTTCCCGTTATTATACACAAAAATCGTCTGTCAGACATATACCAGACATTTTTGCTAAAAATGGCTGGATTTAGTGACAAAATGCTATTCATTTTTTTTCTCAATTGTGGAAACCCTGTTCAAATACACCATATTCTAGTTCATTAATAATAAAAAACTATACCTTGTGATTTGTAGAAGGACTCAAAACCTATTTTTGGCCAGATTCATTTCCAATAATTGTTTGATTTTTCCAAGATATTTGCGCGAGTGGATAAAGCAAAACATGGGAAATGGCTGTTATTATTCGTCGATTTATAAAAAATTGATAACAAGTTCTTATTCGGTGTTTCTAAACATAGAAAAACATTATTTTCACAAAACGATAGTTTGTATCAATGGTATTTTAGACTCCAATATTGTAACATTTCAGGTCATTTCGTATCGATTGTTTGGTAACTGTCTGTATTTGGACAATAAAAATGATACAAAGTAATGGGAAACATTAAAATAATTTACATGGTATTATTTGGAACTTTGAAAATGGATTCCCAAAATCATGTATTGTTATTGTCAAAACAAGTAACAAAGATAAACACAAACCTTTATTTACTGTCTATGTCTTTATTTTTTTATTATAACACGTTTTATTTGTGCTAAATATCGGGTGTGTTATAATTTAACAGACAATGACTAATAGTCAACACTTTTACTTATTTGGACGGACGTTTTTATTTATAACTCATAAATGTTCCAATGTTATCTAAACTAATAATATGATGATAAATATTATTTATTGTTTATAATAATATTATTAATTTTTTTGACTTATCAAAATATAATAAATATTTAATATGTTAAATATTATTCAAATGGTTAATTAATTAATAAAAAAAAGGTTAATATTTTTGATTTTTAATAAAACTTAAAAACCTCAATAATTAATGTTCAAAATATGAATTGTTAATTATAATTAATTATAAATTTCCATTCATGGTCAAAACGAAATTATTAATTAAATTTATTATTATAATAGGATTTGTCAATAAATTATTAAAATTTTGAGCTTTTAATTAATACAAGTTCTAAAACTAATAATTAGAATTGTAATGAAACGAATTGATGTGTACTCAATGCAAATTATATCGCAATATTTCCAATACGACAGCGACTTCAGAAATGTCGTGCAGGTGTGTTCCAAGTATCGTTTTGTCTTAGACAGATTTCGATCAAACCCCATTCAAATCACCGTCAACAACAAAAACTTGTTCCAGTGCCTTCAGACCCAATTTTTGTATTCATCATTAGACCCAAAACTCCCCAATGTCGACAAATATATTCATATGAAATCTGTATCATACGCATTCTCTCTTTCACACCAAACAGACAAGGACGAATTTCCACACATCCGATATTCACAACATGACATGAAGAAATACGGATCTTCTACCCTTCCCAATGTTGTATCCATTTTAAATGATCATATTATCGACAACAAAAATCGGAAGACCTTTGTAGTCCCCCCTTCCGTCCATTGCTTAGCGGGAAATTGTTTGAATAACTTGGCAATGACTTCCTTTGTGATTCCATCGTCAGTGACACACATCTCGGCTTCGTTATTTGAGTGCAACGAGCGTATCAAAGAAATCACTCTGCCTATCACTATCAACTACGTCCCACCAAGATGTTTCAACAACTGCGTTAAACTCTCCAAAGTGATTTTTGAAACAAACCCAATTCGAGTTGGGAACAAGGCATTTGGTGATACAGTCATTCCCGAGATTACTTATCCTGTCGAGGGGGTTTGTTTTGGCAATTCTGTCTATCAAAGCGGGCGTTTGTCCAGTGTCAACTTTATATCCCAAAGTGTTATTCCCAAAAACTTCTTTGCGTCGTGTATTTATCTGAAAGAAGTTGTTATGGACAATTCGGTTGTTACTGTGATGGATTCTGCATTTGATCAATGTCGTGCTCTCACTCAGTTAATACTTTCAAACAAAATCAAAGTGTTTGGTGCTCGTGCGTTTGCTGGGTGTCGGTTACTTGAAAAGATCGACATTCCAACAAGTCTCGAATATGTCGGGCCCCTTGTCTTTTTCGACTGTAAGAAGATGAAAGAGCTGGTGTTTCATGACAATGTGAAATTTACAGGGAGTGGCGTGTTTGCTGGATGTAACAAACTGACTAAACTGATTGTCCCACTTCACAACGGCAAGTTCAAATACCCTGTGATGAACGAAGAAGTGACAATATTGAATAAGCTGCATATTGAAACTATTGAATTTCTACAAATGAATACCAACTCGAAGTATGATGAATTAACAGGTGAAATGCGCCAAATATCAATGAAAAATTGTGAGAGTATTGGTCAAGTCACTGGGATGGATAAAATGGACCCGTCTTACCCCCTTTGTATATCATCAAAAATCGTGTTTCTGAACCAAATTGATAACCCCAGTTTTATATATAACGATGTCACTATATTGCCTAAACACTTGATCACTAATCACCTTCAAATCGACTCACTTAACTTCTTTGTATTGCCTACAAAGATTACTAAACTGACTGCAGAGATGTTTCGAAGTATTCCTTGCAAATGTTATACAGTTCCTTCGCACATACAAAGGATTGAAAAGGATGCGTTCAAGGAATTTTACGAGTTGCAAAGTTTGTATATACCGAGCAGTGTTACTTATATAGACAACGCATTTGTGAACGAGTGTTTTGATTTGACAAAACTGTGTTTCGAGGGAACTGGCGAAGTCGATGTGCATAAGTATGTGGACGTCCCGAAGAAACTGAGTGAAGAAAGTGTGGTCAAGAGTTTATTAGATTTCCCCGAGTTCGTCAACGAAACCAAAATAGTCTTTCCAACGACGATAACCAAACTGGAGGAATGTACAACTGATTTTAACTCCATTATTAAAGAAATTGAACTCCCAAGTACACTGACCAACATCGATAAAAACGCTTTCTGTGACTCTTTCTTGAGTAAAGGGTTGACCAAAATTACGAACCCAAATAACTGTGAATTGTTTTTCTATTACGGAGACTATAGAAAACTTAATGCGTGTGGGAACAATGGTATTAAGGCGATTTATGGCTATGATGATATCTTCCAATTTGGATACACCGTTCCAAAAGATGTCGATTTTATTGATCACCACTACACTCCCAGTTTACAACAATTTGTATTGGATGAACTACCTGAAAAGGTTACTCGCTTCAGTAAACTCTTTTTGAAGAACGCGAAGAACGTTTGCGTGCCAAGGAAAACGACTTCAATAGGCAATAGCGCGTTTTACATGATGCAAATAGAACGTGCAGATGTGACAGCAGTCAAAATGGTAATACCCAAGTTTTGCTTTGAGAAATGCTATTTACTTACTACTGTAGTGTTTGCAGAGACGGTCGAGACTATTCAACAGAACGCGTTCTCTGAGTGCATTTCTCTTAAAGAAATAAGTCTCCCCAAATCAGTCAAAACTGTTGGTCCACGTGCATTTTACAATTGTGTGTCACTTGAAACAATCAACTGTGATATTAATAAAGTATCTTATCAACTCGAGTGTTTCAGAGAGTGCAATGCATTGAAAGAATTTGTACTTCCATCAGAAATAGAAGAGTGTGTATTGTGGGGATGTCTTTCACTGACATCAGTCACCCTCTCGGAGGGCACTACAGACATCCCACAATGTCTCTTCTTCAAGTGCAACTCACTGATGAAAATTTCAATACCAAATTCAGTGACAAAAATTGGGGTGTTCGCGTTCAAAAACTGTTTTGCGATAGAAGATATTACTCTTCCATCTTCTATTAGTGTAGTTGAAGATGGCGCTTTCTTTGATTGCACGTCACTGAGAAATATCGAGTTTTTAGCGGAAAAGGTTGAGTTTGGCTTTAACGTGTTTGAGAATTGTAGTTCTCTCCGTGGATTTCAAGTTGGTGGACACCACACTGCCGTATTTCCATTTGGTGTATCCCTCTGGTTTTCTAAGTACTTTGAGAAGGCTGGGAAGTTTGAGAAGATCATATTAACGAGTGATGATTTGAAAAGGTATGGCATGTATGCACACTTGAATAAAGGTATTTCTGAGTTAGACGAGGGGTGTTACTTTGGGGTTGATAAATTGAAGGCTATTGTTTTACCTGATACCATTAGCGCGATTGGAAATTTCTGCTTTGCGTATTGTTCAAGTCTTGAAATTGTCAATTTACCACCAAATGTTATTGAAATACCAATACTTGCGTTTGATAGATGTATCAATTTGAAAAAGATTAATGTGGAGAACATTCAAGTGTTTGGGTATCACTCCTTCTTTGGGTGCACTTTGTTGTTGGACAACAAATTGGTTCCAGTCGAAACGATTAAAGGTGTAAAGGGTGAATATGATGAGGAGGAATATAATGAAGACGAAGGTGGAGACAATGGGTCAAGTTCTGATAATGATGAAGATGATAACAACAACGACCAACACCCGAATGAGGATAATGTGCCTCAAGAAGATGAAGAAATGAATGATGGTTATAACACAGAAAGTGATTATAGCAGTGAAGAAGATGAGGGGTACTATGTGGGTTCTGACGAAGATAAAACGGAGAGTTTTGAATAAGTTTATTGACTTTTTGGTATTCGATTGTTTTAACTTTAAGCGTCAAAGTAGTTTGAGGTTTGAAATCGATTTGAAGCGAGTGGAAATGTCTCAAGTTGTATCAGCGAAATCACTCGATTTTATCTTATTTTCTTATGAAATTAAATTAAAATTTATTTAACATTAAAAAAAACGTTAAAAAATTATTACCATCTTATAATGGTTAAATAATGGAAGAAATGACAACAAAACACTGTGAAAATTCAACTTATTGATATTTCTGTGAAAGACACTTGCAAATGCCATTGAAAAAAAACAAAAAACATATGGAATTATTTTTTATAAACTTGAAAAAATAATTGGAACTTTTTTATTTGAATGAATTGTATTATTTCAATATAATATTTTTATTATTAAAATATTATTTATAACTACAAGAGAAAAATGGTTTGCAAATTCCATCTTTCTCTCTTTTTCTATTGAAAAATAAAAAATAATTGTTAATAATAAGTTAATAATACATTCATTAAAAGAAAATTACTTTTTTTGTGTGTAATATTTCTTATTTCGGTTTTTATGTTTATAACAGCCATTTTTAGTCTAAAATTAAGGGCTTGTGATATTGAATTGAATAATTTTTTAGAAATATTTTTTAATTAAAAATAATGAGAACCAAATCTAACAAACAAAATTTGCATCTCATTTTCAAATATTAGGTATTATTAATAAATTTTACTATAATTTTACGTATATTGTTAGGAATTCGGCAAAGCTGGTGACTCAAAGCAACGGTATTCTAATAATGGAATTTTTCCTTTTTGGAAATTGAAGGCATTATATTCCTTGTAATTGAATTATAAATGATATATCATTCGAAATAATTAAAAGTAACTATTAATGTTTAATATGTCCTCGTTCTGGTAAACACTATAAACTTTTAGTTGGTTCAAAAAAAACTTAACATTCCCTCTGTTTTATCAAACTATAAAAATATAATATAATATTATAAATTATTTTACTTTTTAACTTACAAATCAACAAAGATTTTACAAAATGGCCCAAAAAACCATACTTTATATTGTTATAAACCATTAAATATAGTAACATTCTGATCTGTGCAAAAAGTGCATACTTTTGAACTCTACAAAAATCGAATCTTCGTCATTCGTTCTCGAAAAACTTCAGAAATAAAATGTAGAAAAGAAAAAAAAATCACAAAGTCAAGTAATGAGCGCAATCACATCAACCAAAACTGTTTTCACATGCGTTTGCGGAAACATCTCTGTTATAACGAAAAAAATCTGTGAAGAGTCTGATTTGAAATATCAGGAACAAAGTGAATGGAAAATGCCCATTTGTTCACAACAAGCACTTGTAACAGTGAAGTACCCAGAACTTCAGAAAGACACTTCTCTAACACAGAATGTCTCTATGTTGAGTTGCACTCTTTGTGGAACAGAGGTTTGCCAACACACTCATTTCAAAATGTTCAAAGAAGCATCAGTGAAGGTCAATCCTCTTTTAAGAAATGTCGATAGTCTTCGTAAGAACATGATTTACTCGGAGACGTTTGGCGTTTGGATTGAGATCAGTGACACGGAGAACTCCGACTACAAAATGAATGCAGTCGACAAAGAAATTTTGAGAAAAGAAAAAGAGACGATCGAAGAGCTCTTTGAGGAGAAGGAAAGGAAGGTGAGAGAGTTTGTGATGCAACAAGAAGACTTGTTTGAAGAACAACGACGCGAAATCAAGAATCAATTTTTGATGTTGAAGAAACAATGCGCGGTGAAGAGCGAAGTCCACTCCGCGTCATGTCCGTCATCTCCACTCCCACAGAATAATATACCCGGACAATGTCATCACTGTTCTTCTTCGCATCAATGGAGTGGACGTAATGATGTCTTTCTCTTTGATGAAGAAGAAGAAGAGAATTGTGAAGGAATGTCCTATGTAGAGCAAGAGAAGGCAGACAACAGAGTCTTCAAACATCTCAATTTTGTAGCCAACTCGGTCCCGACTAAAAACGATCAAGTCGAGGACGAGTATTACTTCCCAGCAACTTTTAAGGACTTTGCCTTCGAAAAGACTAAAAATGAATCGGCTGAAAGATTCTCATTTGCGGCAAACACACTAAAAAGGACGCTGATTTAGTGTTTCATATTGCAGATATTGGGACGGATTCGTCAAGAATATGGGAAATCGACTGCAATTGGTTGGGTCTTCACTGACACACCAAAATTGTGACAGGAAAGAGTCTATTAATTCAGTCTTCCTTCAATTAATTCAATTGGTCTTCATACTATATATATAGTTTATTTATACTAAAAACAAACCTTTCTTTTTTGTGCTAAAAAAGTGAAACTGTAAAACATTTTTCTAAAAATGTTATTAAAGAAAGTCTTAAAACTTCAATAGCCGCGAACTTGAAAAAAAGGGAGGCTTTAGACATGAGTATGACGTTGGGGAAGAAACGTACCCGAGACTACGGGAACAACAATAAGTTGCCACAAATCAATCCACGAACCCAATGTAACTTGAAAAAGTTGCGATTGGAGAGACTTAAGGACATCTTGTTGATTCAAAGAGACTTCATTGAGAACCAAGAACAAGTGAAACCCAAAGAAGAGATCGAGAAGGATTCAAGACAGCGAGTGGAGGAGTTAAGAGGAACTCCTTTAGAAATTTCTAAACTCCACGAAATGATAGATGACCACCACGCTATTATTAGTAGTGGTAACACAATTCAGTATTATGTACCTGTTCTCTCGATTGTAGACAGAGAACTGTTGGAACCGGGAGTTCAAGTGCTGACACACAATCACAACAAATCGATTGTCGGTATTCTCCAGAACGATGAAGACCCACACGTCTCTGTCATGAAAGTCGATAAAGCGCCGTTGGAGAGTTACGCAGACGTTGGTGGGCTTGAGCAACAAATTCAAGAGATTAAAGAAGCTGTGGAATTGCCATTGAGTCACCCAGAGCTGTATGAGGAGATTGGTATTAAACCACCAAAGGGCGTCATTTTGTATGGTCCACCAGGAACAGGAAAAACATTATTGGCCAAAGCTGTTGCCAACGAGACAAGTGCGACGTTCCTTCGAATTGTCGGATCTGAGCTGATTCAGAAATACTTAGGAGACGGTCCGAAACTTGTGAGAGAGTTGTTCCAAGCTGCTAAAGACAGTGCGCCGTCGATTGTATTCATTGATGAAATTGATGCTGTTGGTACAAAACGATATGATGCACAGTCGGGTGGAGAGAAGGAAATTCAAAGGACTATGTTGGAGTTGTTGAATCAACTCGATGGGTTTGATACGCGTGGGGAAGTGAAAGTCATCATAGCAACAAATCGTATTGACTCGTTAGACCCTGCACTTGTAAGACCGGGCAGAATTGATAGAAAAATAGAATTTCCGCTTCCCGACATCAAAACGAAGAGAAAAATCTTTGAAATTCACACGTCGAAAATGACACTAGAAGAAGGAGTTGATATGGAGGAGTTTGTCATGTCAAAGGATGACTTGTCTGGAGCGGACATTAAAGCCATTTGCACCGAGGCTGGGCTCTTAGCGCTGAGAGAAAGAAGAATGAAAGTCACTCAAGAGGACTTCAAAAAGGCAAAGGAGAAGGTGATGTATAGGAAGAAAGAAGGAGTACCTGATGGACTTTACCTCTAACACTTTGGTTTTTGATGGTTGTTATTTAATAAATGAACTATAAATCAATAGATAGTAGAATAGAGAAATTAGAGAAGAGAATATAGAAAGTGAGAGGAAAGAACTTAAAAATACAAGAGGATAAGACAATAATATGAGAGGAGTAGTAATGGCGATGGTTGTAATAACGTGTGTGGTTGGGATAATCACTCAAACTAATGACAAAGCCGTTATAAAAACAATTCAAAGAGCAGACAAAGCACTTCAACATGCTCATGTGATGATAAAGGAGCTTGAAGAGAAGAAAGCGATGTGGGACATTCAGAAGGGACAACAGAACAAGACGAATCAAAAGAAGGACAAAACAATTGAGAAAACAATTGAGAGGAATTATGTGATAGAAAATGTTATTCATGCCACTCCAAAAGTCAAAGATAGTGTTCTTTCTCTCAAAAAAGAACATAACAATTCTTCTATAAAATTTAACCCAAATGTCTACTTCGATGTCTTCCCTCAAGTCTTTCCTTTCATTTCACAAATTATGGACGTCACAAAATTTCGAGAAGGAAAAGACAAGTGCAACTCCACTGCGCCAAAAACAGGGTTTTATATCAACGTCGACATCCCCGAGAATAAAATGATTCGAGTGTCGACGTGTAATAAGGACACAACAGTCCATACCCAAATCACTATGACGTACCAAGGGGAGTGTGTTAAAACTGTTGAAAGGAAATGCCGAAGATGGCCCGGAAGTATTGTGGAGTATATTCCGCGTGGAAAGTATGGTATGCGAGCTCGAATTCGAATTGGTGCAAATAAAGTGAAGAAGGGGAAGGTAAGTGTATCAGTGTTTACGGTACCCGTTACTCAGAAAAACAAGAAGAAACTGATTGAAGGGAAAATCATCAGTAGTCTTGGTAAGAACGGCAGTTTGCTTCAAACAAAAGTCCGAAAAAGCTACCACCCGAGTGCTGCAAATATCAATGAATTGTCCACATCGGAAAGAAATGAACTTCTTGAGAAAGCGAGTCTGAACATACAAAATCCTTC
>NW_004191777.1:909994-914878 GCF_000330505.1 Entamoeba invadens IP1
TACATCGCTTTCAAGGACGCAACCAGAAAAGAGATCTTCAACACATTTTCAGAGAAGTGCGCCGTGGAGTACAACAAAGACAGAAGTGTTCTTGGCAAAGTTCGTTTTAATCACTTACGGAGACTTGAAGAAGTACGACTTCCATTTTATCGGAGGTTGTCCTGTGCCTAAACAACATTTGGTTGAAGCAACGTATGTCGATATCACTGATGAAGATGCGAAGAACATCCAAGAGAAGATGAAGAGCTCAATTGCGTTGAACAGTCACTTCGAGGCACTTACCACAGATGATACAGAGGCTTATATACTCGATTTGTCTTCTATGAAACATACGCCAGGATGGACGGCAAGAACTTTAATACACCAACAATTCACAACGATCCATTGTATCCGTCCGACTCACTCATTCACAATTAAGGTCGTCCACAAAGAACTCCCCCTCGACGGGATGTCTGGGTGGTTCACAGTGAAGTCAACTGGTAAAATAGTCCCACAAGTACATCATTTGGCAGAGTCAATGAATCCCGAGATGTTAGCGACACAAGCCGTCGAGTTAAATCTTCAATTGATGAAGTGGCAATTATTCAAATCCCTTGATTTGGAGATGTTAAAACAGACAAAGTGTTTGTTGATTGGAGCTGGGACACTGGGGTGTAATGTCTCGCGAGTGTTAATGGGATGGGGTGTGCAGTACATTACGTTTGTCGACAATGGCACTATTTCATATTCAAATCCCGTCAGACAGAGTTTGTATAACTTCAACGACTGCGTACAAAAGCGATACAAGTCCGAACGAGCAGCAGAGAGTTTGAAAGAAGTGTTTCCGGGGATGCAGAGTCGGGGAGTTGTGATGTCGATACCAATGCCTGGACACCCTATTGGAGAAAAAGAAATTGAGGGTACTCGAAAAGATATACAGAGCTTAGACAAGTTAGTTCAAGAGAATGATGTGGTGTTTTTACTTGGAGATTCAAGAGAGTGTCGATGGTTGCCGTCCATGTTAAGTTCTGTGTACAACAAGTTGTGTATCACTGTTGGACTTGGGTTCGACTCCTTTGTTGTGATGCGACATGGAGACCAAGAAATTGAAGAGAAGCGCCCGTCGTGTTACTTCTGCGCAGACATTGTTGCGCCAACAGACTCGTTGTCACGTAGAACTTTGGACCAACAGTGTACAGTCACTCGACCTGGTATATCGTATGTTGCTGCGGCTATGGCTGTAGAAATGATGGTCGGTATATTACACCACCCACTCAAAAATAAGGCACCAAGTTCAGGGAATGGACACATCCCACATCAACTCAGAGGATTCTTGAATACGTGGAATATAGAGGAAGGTGTTGGGTGTGCTTATTCGAAGTGCATTGCGTGCTCAAAGAAGATTGTGGAGGAATACAAACAGAGAGGGAGCGATATGGTTCTTGAGGCTATTAACTGCCCAAAATCGTTGGAAGTCATTGCAGGAATACCAGAGGTTGGGGATAAGGAAATCGAGATTTTGACGGATTCGGAAGATATTTGAGTTTTTTCAGGTTTCAGTTTGACGTTTTAATTGTTAGCCAATTAAAAATTAATTGGCTAAAATTTTTTAATTAAATTAATAGTTTGTTTAACTAATAAAAAAATCAAATCAGAATATGGATAAAATAGTCATTTAAATAAATAGACTATTTAAAAGGTAGTCACAACATTGATAAAAGGTCAATGTTGTGATATCATTAATGATATTAGTATACACAAAGTATATTGCATCTGTTGTAAAGGATATAAAAACTTCAATTTCTTTAATGAAAATTTCATCTCTTGTTCCGGCAAAAAGTTTGATGTGACAAACACATTTTGGATGTTGACGGTATTTGAAAACTCAATAAAGGTCTTAGTGAATGGCTCAACTGTGTTTTTAAAACCAAACCTTCCAGCAACATCAACATACACCATTTCATCAAGGGATATCGTTCCACAATATCACACAACATCCGCAATGTCAAAGTCATTTGAACTTGTTCAACGACTTTCTCATATTTTCAAAACTTCTGATTAAATGCGTCGAATGAGACCATTGGCGATATATTCACTGATATATCTTCATTGAATCTGGAGACTTTCATTTCCGCTTTGACCACATTCATTCGATAACTTTTTCAAATTTGTACGCGATTGTTTAAAATTAACAGAAGACACTCTTCCATTACTTTGATGTTTTTTGTGAAGGTCAATGTTGTGATGATAAAAAAACATGTATATTTTCATATACATGATTTGCCGACTCATCATGAGCCGGCCTATCATTGGATGCTTGTATTCTACGTGATTAATATGTTTATCGTTCAATAAAAAAGAAACAACATGTGTTTTCATTATAACAATGTTTTACTGACCAAAAGAGGAAGGCGCTTAATTGGTATTAATAATGATGAAATGCCGAAAATATTTTTGAATAGTTTTTGTTATTGATTTGCAAGCGACGCCTTCAATGTTGTGTTTTATAAATACGATTTTATTTTCTTTTGTTGTTATCTCAAAGAGATAGCTAATTAAACACACATTAATCATACCATATTGAACGAATTTGTTTTCTGTAATTTGTCATTCGTATGTTTGTTACATTTTCAGTGTAGTTGATATTTTAATTTGCTTTTAATAACAACTTTTCATTGTTTAAATATATTTGCATATATTGGTAATATTTTCAAGCTTTTAATATATGGGCTTGAATTGTTAAATATATTCCATATGGTCATATATAGCTAAAAGAAACGGTCAAGTGATTTTCAGTTGTCATACTTTAAATTTGATGTGTTAGATCATTAAATTCTTGCTTTAAATATTAATTTTTTCTATTTTTGATTTTCGTATTTTTATTAAAAATGACACGATAAACTATTTGTGTTATGTTAAACACAAGAAAATGCATCTTTATATGCCATGTTTTTGACTTCTTTTAAGGTTTGATATCATATTCAAGGCACACAACTTGTTTTCTTTCTATTTTTTAAAGAAAATAGAATTCAACAATACTAAATTTGAATTGTGCAGTCTATTCTTCCAATTAAAAATAATCAATACAACGCCATTGTGTCTCTTTTTACCATTGTATTTTGTCATTTTATTGATATTTATTGAAATTAAAAATTTGTGTATATTTTTAAGTTTAAACAAAAATTATTTTATTTTTTTTGCTTTACTAAAAAAAATATTATTTTTGTTTTTATGGTATGGTAGTTTTATCTCGCCAACAACCCAATACTGCTCTTTTTAACAGTTTTTTAAAATTTTATCCTAAAACTGTTTAAATAATTTTGAATTAATATTAGGTTATTTTTCCGAAAAAATAAATAAAAATATAAAAATATAAAAATATAATAATGGAATTATTTTTATTTTTTATACCAAAAAATCGTTTTGTGCATTTATTTTTTTAAATAAAAACTTATAGGCAAAACAGAACAAAAATTACAACCAAAATAACAAAAAGTTGGTGGAAAAAGTCAGCTTTAGCAAATTATAGTAAAATATAATATTTATTGTTATAAATTAAAAAAACATTTTATATTATTTCAAAAACATTAATTAAAAACAAAAAATAATCAATTAAAAATATTTGTAAAACGAAACAATGGTTGAAATTTTTGATATTCAAGTTGATAAAATTGACGTTTCGGATAAATAACATGGTTTTGTTGTGGTTGTGTAACCCCATAAACAGTCAATTGTGACCACTTGATTTTTGTTTTTGGAATTGAAAACGATCATTTAGTAAGTATAAAGATAGCAAATTTGAAAGTTATCAAACCAATCATTTGATTATTTAATTAATAAATACAACACAATTCAACAATAAAAAACTTAAATAGAACATTTTGAAACAATTAACTTATAACAACAAATTTGATATTATAAAGATATTAACCCTTCCGGTACCAAAAATTTCCAAAAAATGTAAACTTATTTATATCTTATTCATTTTGAGTGTATATTAGAAAGAAATAATGCAAAAACGCTTTAAACTTTTTACAACCATGGGAAATACCAGAAAACAAAATTAATAGTTAAAAATAATTAAATTTACTACAAATTAATAGTAACTTTTGACCTAAAATCGTATTTTTGTTGAAAAAAGGTTCACTTTTTCTGTGAGGAAAACTTGACGACTTTTCCTGTTATTATTTTCAAGTTAAAAATTTTTTCTTTTTATACAGTTGGAGTTTGTTTAAAAAGGATGTTTTTTCGACTGAATTAGTCATTTTTTTATAATATTAGTTAGATTTTTTGTTAAAAAGGATGTTTTTTTAATAAAATAGATTGATTATAATAAATTAGATATAATTTTTGCCAATTAGGAATAATTACCATAATGAGGTAATATTTTTGTTAAATTAGATTTTATTATTATTATTCGAGGTATTATTATAATAAAAATAGGTTGAATTACCAAAACATTAGGTATATTTACGGTAAATAGGTACATTTTTCGAACTTTAGATTTATTTACAAAAATTTTAGGCACAATTTATTTGAGATATTATACATTTATTTTCAATTTAATCATTATTCAAATTATAAAAAAGTGTTAATTTAATGACCAATCATCACCATGAGTTTTCCATTCTTTAAACAAACGATTCTTTTTTTTGCGTTTGTAAAACGTGTGTATTCGCGCTTTTAATGGTGTTGTAGAAATTTGCAAAGTTGTATTTTTGGAGGTCTTTTTCATTTTTTTCAATGAATGGAATGCTTTGATGATGTTATCGAATTGGAATGACTGGTTGACCGCTTGTTGATATTGGTGCATTTAGAGTGTAATTCAAATTCTCCTTTGATCTCATCTATTGATATATTGTAAAGAAAACATGTTGTTTTTGTTTAATAAACAATTAAATGAAA
>NW_004191777.1:914978-940645 GCF_000330505.1 Entamoeba invadens IP1
AATTTGTGTATAGTATAATAAACGATACATTATAAGTTTTTCTAAAAACAGGGTTTTAAAATAAGAAAACGTATCAAATAAAATTCTGATAAAAGTTCTTTCATTGAAAAACAAGGAATACGTCATACTTTGAAAATTCCAAAAGTAATTATTTTAATTTAGTTTATATTGTAAATGTTTTGATGTTTTGTAAATAACGTGTAAAAAAGTTGACATTTTATTGAATTTTAATATATGTAACAAACAATCAAATACTATTATATTGTATGTGCTACCATACTGATGGTTAGCGTTCTCACTTTATGAACTTTTGTTGAGAATCATATGGATACGAGATATATTTACGAAATTTTTCTTCTTAACTATCGTTTTAAAAAAATCGTTTTCATTACACAAAATAAATTAAATGTATATGAATAACATTACTACCTTTTTCACATTTTAAAGAAAGATCCTATATATACATTACTCTAAATTATTATAAAATATATTCTATAACTAATATGTATAACACAACTGTGTTAGACTTTTAATTTATATAACATACAAAAATAAAACGTGCAAACTTTTTTCATATTATAAATGATACATCAAACATGAATTGAAAACTACAATATTTAAACTAAATATTGTTTAATTTAGAATAACTTTTAGTTTACAAATTTTAGTTTATATTGATCTGTATGCGTGTTATAACAAGCATATTTCTGGTATTGGAAGGGTTAAAGAAATCCACAAAAAGCAGCGAATGTTTAAAAAGTTGTCACTCATTCAATACACCCATGAATTGAATCAATCTCTATGTGAAAGTGTCAATGTGTAAAATCAGCCGAGATCATTTATTGTTGTAACTTACAGTTTTAACGTGTACTATTTCTGTATTTAATTCAAAAAAGTCGTCTCGATATCTTTATTAAATTTGTCCTGCTTGTTTGTTTTATAAATTTTAAAATAATAAAAATACAAATAATAACCAACAAAAATGGTTGTTTATCATAAAATATAGTTAATCTTATCTAGACATACTTTTTTCTGCCTACTCTGAGATAATTATTCATAAAATCTAAAGACAATGATAAAAAGCACACATATACTTAACGAGAAATTTGCTGTTTCTTGTTTGACAAAACAAATAAATAATATTAGTTGTAACAAGAAAAAAAATCAAATGTGGTTATGTTCACTGAATAACACAAATTGATATTTGTGAATGATATTAACATTGAATAACATGCTTCTGTGTTATAATGAAAATGATAGAGTCGAAATAGTTGTAAAATATCATAACAATAAAACAAATCCATTATGCATCACTTTTACAAACAATGATGCATCTTCAATTGATTATTAAGCAACCCAAATATAAAGAATAATAATATTAATTATACTTCTTTATTGACAATAAAAAGATAAATTACTCATAATGAAAAAAAACAACAAAAATTAAAAATATACACCAAATAAATCAATATAATAGCATTGATAAATAAAGAAGTTTGATTTTTTGTTGTTTGAAAAATCAAAACATAGTTTTGGTTTACCTTATTTATTTTAAACATATTTTCAATAGATTATTAAAAATAAATAATTATATGCATCATTATGTCAATAGTCACAAACAAACAATTGGTTAAACAGTCCATATATTTGAAAAGAAGTCAGACAACAATATAAAGAAAATATGTGGATTATATTTAATGTTATAAAAATAATATATATTTGACACTAAAAACCATTTTAAATGATTGCTTGTTCTATTTTAATAAACTTTGATAAAAACTTTTCAAATGATTTGTCTCTTTATCATGAATATTAAAGGGGTGAAATATATAACAGACAGACAAAAGTTGTCAAAAATCTTGCTACATCGTACTGTCTAAAAAAATACACAATTGATTTTTTGAAAAGTTTGTATTTTTTACAAAGACTGTTGGATGTGCATAAATTTTATATTGTTAACATTAATTATCATTGATGTGTTCATGTTACTTTTTGCAATTTGTATTACATTTCAACTCAAAACCAATTGTTTTTTATTGTTTTATGTATAAAAAATATATTTATTTGTTTCAGAATAAATGTTATTGCATTTTACCAGTATTTTTATTTTGCCATATTTTACGTTTTTGTATATAAATTTTTATTTTTTTCTCGTTTTCTTGTTTTTTATTTCACGACTTAAACTTGTTATTCCATTTTCATTTTGATATAATTGAACTATACTGTGTTAAATATATTTTTTTTCAAAAAAAAACAAAAACACTGCTCTTTTTAGCAGTATTTGTTTATTGGGGATTAAATACGTCGAAGAATTAATAATGAAACCTAATAAACCATCTGTTGTTATTAAATTATTGAAATTAATACAGTATGGACACTCTGCCTTATGCAAAAAGATGTTTTGAGGCTGTTTTTGGTTATTTTTGTAAAAGAAAATCAGAACTTGAAAAAAAAATAATAGATTTAAGGTTCAAAATCAACAATTTGTTGTTCTTCGTATTCGGCGTACTATTCATTTGTGAAGGGACGTCTGATTTCATAAGAGTCAAACATTGGTATGGCGAAGATTTGCTTATATGTCTTTGTTGGGCGCCTCATTGTGCGGGTTTCGAGTCTTTGACCAACTTAATGAGAAATTTCATGGTTTGTATTTTTGATTTTGAAAAATAGCTGTATACTTAATATCAAGTTGGCCTGATGCCAAAGAATATATCACTGTGTCAAAGGGTTGATGTTTATGAACGATATCAACAAAATTACATCTTTTGGTGTCAATAAGTTCGAGTTTCAAGTTGTTTAAATTACTCGATGGTGCTTTAAATTGTTCTATGAGAGTTTGAACATCATAGTCAGTAATTTGCAAAGCGGTAGTCGTTTGTATTTGATCTTGTGGAGGAGTCAATTTTATACATTGTTCTTTATTGAGTTTGATATGATAATGGTTCATGAAAATTTGTGCATCGTTAATACTGATATAAATTCTCATTCTGTTGTCTATCATTCGTATAACAACTCTTCTTCTTTTAAAAGAAGCAATTGTGTTTCTGGCGGTTGTATTTTCTTCAATTATTTCGATTATTTTTCGAATGTGAACAGAAATTAGAAGACCTCTATTCATGTTTCTGTCTTCATTGTTTCTTTTTGTGATTGGGTCAGTGATTCTCACATCTCTAATCCACTTGGTCATAACCTTTTCAATCTCACTGGTGTTCAAAACATCTACAGTGAACCGATCCGTTGTTGGAACAAACGCTCCAGTAGTTACATGTTGATCTACGTTTATGTTTCGAGAAACAGTTTTTACTATTGGGATGTGATACAGCACTTTTTAATAACACCGAAAAGACACAAGTCTAATGGTTGAACTAAATGGCTTGTGCGTGGTACAAAAAAGTGTAAATGAATGTTGTAAGAACGAAAAATTTAAAACAAGTCATCATCAATATGAGCTCCAAAATTGTCCATACAAATGACACTTTTGTCAATGTTTTCCAATTTTAAGTTGATCTTCTTGTTGATGATGAATGGAAGGAGAACGTTGAACATCCAAAAAACAAAAAAAACTAACGGTTGACAAATCCAATTTTGCTCTAAAAAACACTCAATAGTGGATATTCTTCTTTTATTTTTGCATCAAACTTCACGTTTGGTATAACATATGCAATAGGACATTTAGTCCCATCTGCACAGATGCACATGAAAATAGTGCTGCATTTTCCAGATCGGCTTATTCCATACTTTAATTTCTTTTCTGTATTTTCGGGAAAACTGTTAAGTTCTCTTTGTCCGTTCAATCGCTAAATCCAACCTCATCTATATTAAAGAACAAAGCAGAACACGTTCCATTAAAGTTATCGGAAAGTGTAATATAATTATTGACAACTTTCTCAGGATCTATGTTTATTCTTTTCAGTTCTTCCATTTTTGCTGTTCGAGTGAAGTAATGATGCCTCTGTTTTATATGTTTTATGATACCTCGACGAATCATCTCAAATTCATCATCAAATAAACGACATACCATTTCAATTAAGTGTGGGGTAACACTTTCATGCGAAGTATCACACATTTGAAAAGAGTTAAAAATCACAGTGTCCATCACATTGTTGATTTTGCACATACGGGAAAGAGTTGAGAACGTTTGTTTTAAATGTGTATGTTTTGCTCTTCCTTTGATACCAAATAACACTCTGATTATTTCTTCTGTTGGAGGTGATGTTTTGGAAATATTACGAATATATCTAATTTGCTCCACTTTATTTTTGAAAATAAACGGTGTGTCTCTGATTTTTGTGTAAATTTTGCTGTTTTTAAAAAATTTTCCATTTTCTTTCTTTTTTAGTCTTGATTATTTATTTCATTTCCGTAATTAGTGATATTGATAGCCATATTTTCGAGACTTATCGCTTATTCTCGTCTTTCTTTTTTGATGAGAACAATAAAAGGAGGAACAAAGCTATTTGATTTTACGAAGTTTTCGATAATAAATTTTAATGTGAATGAAGTGTTGTGAGCAGATTCGATTTCCATGATTGTTGTGTTATTATTTAGTGTTTTTACCAATAAAAACCGTAAAATTATTTTAATTATCAGTTTAATTGATTATTTTATTATATTAATTAATTTGTTTAATTATGATAATTAATATAAAGTCGGATTTTTAATTAATGATGGAGAAAATTAACTATATATTTAGTTTTTTAATTATAATAAATAGCTTTTTTTCTTTTTTTTTTCGAAATAATAATTTTTTTGTTTCATTTTTAAATTATTTTACTTTTTAACCACATTATACATCCAATAAAAAAAGCAAGAAATGTGGAGTTTGTAATTCAAGTCTGGCCAACTTCCAAGTAATATCAACACAACCAGCAGACCATTTAATGTAGTTAATCACAGAAGTGTCATTGTTGTGGTGTGATTAATAGGTGAAACCAATCGATTTGAAAAGCAAAGAAAAATATTGACAACCAGCGTTTATTTGAGAATGTCAAATGGTAAAAATTAATAAGAAATTTACTATGTATTTATGGTTTTTAATTAGCGATAATCAATTCGATTTCGCTAAACAATTTAAAATGTATTCATTTATTAGTTTTAAAGCCAAATCTTTTTCAAAATGATGTTATTTTCTAAAGTGAGTAAATAATTATAGTCACAAAAACACAATTTTTATTATTATTTTTTTTAATAAAAATAAGTAAAATATAATATAAAATAATATTATTTGGTTTGTTCTTAAAATAGAACATTTTTAAATTTTACAAAAAAATATCCAGTTAATTTTGGGGGTTTTTAATGATTATATACCAAAACAATAAATAAAAAAACTATCAAAAAAAATGGTAAAAATAAACCCATTTACAATTTTATCATATTATCAAAACAAATCGGGATTACTATTTATCTTACCCTTTGTGATCCAAAAATATATTATTAAAATAATTGTAAAATAACTATAACATAAGCTATAACAAAAAAAAATCTCGAGATTTTGAGAAGAATAGACAAAATGCCTTTTCCATACTATAAATTTATGATAAATTAGCTAAGAATAAATGAGTGCCAATCAGAGCATCAAAGATCTCATCAACTCCCGAAAAAATCAAAAGGAAGGTTCTAAAAAATAAGTTGGAACTTCGAAAAGATTAGATGAGTCTGCACTATCTATCCCTCGATGGCAATCACAGCTCGTCGAGTGAAGCATCATTTAGCTCACACCCGACTCTACGGTCGTTATCACCCATGAGGAAACAGCGCAAGCAGTACACAATTACAAAAAAAAGAGAGGTTTGGACGCCAGAAGAGCACGCCCTTTTTGTTGAAGGACTTTCGCTCTATCACAGAGACTGGAAGAGGATAGAACAACACATAAAAACTAAAACAGTCGTGCAGATCCGGTCGCACGCGCAGAAGTATTTCCTCAAAATGAAAAAATCAAATTCAAGGAGCGAATCGCTCTCGTCAGAGTCGGAATCTCCTGTACTCAGTCCTAGCAAATTAGACAATGAGCCAATAAAACGGCGACACTCAATGTCAGCGTTTTCGCCAACTTCTTCGATGTTCTCTGTCGTCGTGAGACCTTCATCAGACTTTAATTCCCCAACGTCGTCAATGTCTCCTCTGTCGGAGGAGAAACAAATGTACCCTAACAACAACTTTTATATGCATCATATCTATACTGATTAATTAACCATATCTTTTTGTACTTTTTGGTCGTTTATAACTTGTTGTTTCATTAATATCGTTTTTTGTGTCTAAATTTGTCATACTCTGAAGGAATTATAATATTTTAATTTATAACTTTTATTTTTTTCTTTGTGTAAAATAGAAAAAATATCTTTGCCTTTGTACTTCGTTTGTAATAACGACTAATATAAACGTTTCTTCGGGATTTTTTAATTCCACGATTTGTTATTTTTCATAAAAAAATCTAAATATCAGATGGAAAAGGATAATAAAAGTCTTGTTGGGTGGTTGGAAAAAAAATACCCCTTTCAAAGAAAATGCGTCGAGGAAACGGCACAGTGGAACGACGAAGATTTGGTCAAATTGATGCCGCAAAAGCCAAGCGATATTGCAGAAACCCTACATGCGCTTTTTCCAGGGATGAAGCTTTATCAAACGAACGTACACAACTACACAATTCCAATTCATTGTTACTCAATTTTGGAAGGATCACAATTCTCTTTGAATGAGAAGTTCAGCAACACAGTAAGCTTTTCGTCATCAAACAACAACTACCAAAATTTGTATTTATCATACAAGAAGTCGACAATTTTAAAAAAGCTTCAAGCACTGTCCGAGAAGATACTTCACCCCACCGGGATGACAAACACGTCAATACCAGCACTGGTTGTTAAGTTGCCAACTTGTATTGTTCAGGTGTCAATTGACAGGTACGAGGGATACTATAACAACCTCTTTTTTAACACTTATAAACGGCTCCACAAATCATTCGAACTTCTTTTTGACGCAGTCGATTTACTCCACCAAACTTTGTTTCAAACAAACCAACACCTTTCGACCTTAACTCGCGTGATGGTTGTTCAATTTCTTCATTCCGTTGGTATTCCTGCACTTCAAGACGCAAAATCCTGTGGTTCGAAACGTCATGTTGTGTATATATTCCCAGCATTGTGTACAATACAAAATGTTGAGTGGTGCGAATGTCCTGATTGTATCGCTTCCAAAATCCCAAACTATTCATTTTCATATCTTCTCACAAAATATCTCGACTATTACTTAAATTTCGACTATTCTAAGAGGATCTCCACATCGCCCAATTTTTACAAAAATAAGCCGGTTTCAAAGGACACTGTAATGAACGTTGTTGCTCCTTTTGTTCCTTGGGTGTTGCTGAGTACCTCCACGAGCATTGTTGACCTACAGGAGATGCTTTTTATTTACAGGACGGTGTACGTCTCAATGGTGACCAAGGTAGCACCCCCAAATTTCTGTTCTTTACAATCAAATTCCCTCCTTACATATGCTGTCGTTACAACAGTTGTCATGTTGTCAAATCTCCCACTCAATTTCCAAATCAAGCAACTCACTGATGTCATTTTTGAGGTTGGAATCACGTGCGAATTTTTGTTTGTCGTTCCTGCATTTGTGTCAAAAATTTCAAAGAGAGGTGGTGTCATTTTTTTGAGATTTGAAAACTTGAACGACTCTGCTTATTTTAGATGGACAGTCCCAGTCCCTTACGACAAAACCTTTTATTCAGAAGATGTCTTCATTCACCGTCCAAACGGCGCACTGTATTTCAACACTGAAAACTTTATTTTCGTCGAATAACATTTTAATAATCGTTTTTTAATTCCGTAATATTAGCAATATAATTTAATTTACTATTAGATGTAGTTTCTCGTTTTATAAAAATATAACAATAAAACGGGAAAAGTATTCTTTTATCCAAATTAATAAGTACTCTTATATTCAAACAATGCAATCTCTCTCTCTTGACGAGATGATCGAAGTGCTGGAACAAACCGACACAAACCCAGAAAAAAATTGGCGGCCCGAGTCGGATATTGAAACTGTCAACAACACTTTTGGAAACCACGAAAGTAAAAAGAAAGACAACAATACCAAAACCGACTCGACATCAAGAGATAATGCTGACCATAATTTTGGAAACTATTTTGTGCTCTCTAATTGTCCGTTACTCTACTTATGTTTCTTTTTATATTTTTGTATTTATATTAATAATAAAAATTATTATTAATTTAACTATACGATAAAATTATTTGCTATAGTTAAAAAAACAGAGTTTATAATTTATAAAAACACATTTCACTGTACGTAATTTATTGTCATTATCTCTTCATTCATCTTGTTTAACACTTTAAAACACATTGAACAAAATTCAAGTAAATTAAAAAACGGGAAATCTAGCGTTTATTAAATAATATTCCAGTTTTGTAGATTTATATTATGTGAATAACAGTACACAACCCAAAAAGGGAAAATCATCAGAAATTAAATTAATATCCCACAAAAAACAGGTCAACAAAAAAACAAGGGCGTTATTTTAAGTGTTTAATAAATATTTTTTGATTCAATATAAGACAACAATCACCTTGACAATTGAACAAACGACTGATTGAAATGACTAATTAATTAATAAAATGTTACTATTAAATGGTTATTATAATAATATATAAGTGTCATTGTTATTCCGTCACTTAGTGATTGGGACGACTTACTCACAAAATTTCCCGTCAAAGGACTGTCAAATACTCATAAAAATCAAAACAATTTCATAGTTGGTCCCAAGTCTGTAATCTGAAAAATTAAGATGAGCTTCTTCCAGCCACACCGCACATTCAACCCCAACGGGAGTAAACACCTCTTTGACAAGATTTTGTTTGTGAAAGACAGTGAGTTTCTCCGATGTTACTGTGCCGAATTAGTGAAAGGGAAAATGGCGCCGGAGTGTAACACCAACGCGCGTCTGTTAGTTGAGTATTTTAACGTTCATGGGAAACTTCTAGATTTAATGAAAGAAGTCGCAAAGCGCGAGATAGAAACGACGAATGTCGAGACGCAGATCTTTCGAGGGAATACCTCATTCACGCGGTTATATGGGGAGTATAGTCATTTATGTTTACTGCCATATTTAAGAGCCGTCACACGAGATATCATTCAGTCGTTGATGTCCGATGCTATTAAATTAGACTCCGATGCTTTTGGTGCGACAGACTCGCCCAATTATAAAGAGACGATGGATACCTTCTGTACGCTCTCAAAGACCTTTGCGACTAAATTAGTCGACTCCATCAATTTATTGCCGTCGCACTTCCACCAGTTGTTGCGATTCATATCCGTCGAAGTCGCTAACAAAAACTCACCAAAATCAACACCACAAAACACTTTTAATCTTCTCTTCTTCATGAGAACTGTGTTCCCCGTGTTCCACGCTCCACAACATGTAATGGACACAATACAACCACCTTCACCAGATATGGCAAAGCGACTCACTGCCTTTTCTAAAGCGTGTCAATCGTTATTGAACGATGGTTCTTTGACGTCTGGAATACCAACGGAAGTTGCGCTTGTCATGACTAACGCTGCAGGTAAGTTGTATGAGAATTTCACCCATCCAAGATCGGGGTATATGACCGAGAAGAGCGGATTGGACTTCACTTTACAAGGCGCTGCACACCAGAAAATTGTCGAACTCATTCGAGCGAATTTGGACGCGATTGTGGGACTGATGACGAGAGACGTCGATGCACTCAAACAAGCACTTTCTTCGGAGAAGAATGAAGACTCCGTCATGACTGAAATGCAGCAGTCGCTTGAATTTTGTAGCAACACGTACGCTGACAGATTACAAGCAGTTGAAGATGAAATCAAAGATCTGACGGGAGAAATCGAGAAGTACAAAACACAATTAACAACACTGAAAAAGGCCATTCAAGACGAGGACAATCTCACTGCAAAGTTACAAGAAGAAATCGGGAAATTAGAAAATGAGTCGTCGAACACTACTAGTCCACGTTCACCTTTAATGGTGTCTGGAGAACACTCGGCATCATCGAAGAAAGAGTCGTCTGAAAATTAATAAGGTATTTAGTAGAGTTTATTCTATACACTCTTGAGGTGTTCCAACAAAAGAAGATGAAGAGAAGAGGGAAGTGGTAATTATTTGGACAAGTACAATGCACAAATCAAATTAATGTGACGAACGGTGAGTGTTATGATCATCACTACTGTGACGATCGCGCTCACGACTTCGACTACGACGGCGATTTGTGGAGCTATAACGGGAGTGACGATTCCGATCTAAAGAATCTTGAACAAATGGATTGTTACGAAGAGATGAACGTTGCTGGAATTTTATACGCTCACGTGTTTTTTGCTCGGAGACTAAACGCTCAAAAATAGACTGTGTACGCTTCTCAACTTCTTCTTGAATGCGATCGATGCTCCACACTTCATCTTCTACATTGGTCTTGGCCATCTAATTTTGATAGTTCTGAATATAGTTCTTTTTATTTATTTTATTCACGTCTTTTATGGTATTTTAAATGGTTTATTATAATAAACTATATTATCCTTTATTTAGTCAATTATAATTCATTTTTATAATTATAATATTATATCAATATAACTTTTGATAATTAATTACATTTATTATTTAAATAATTAAACTGGTTAATCTATAATTGTGTTAAATAAAAACAAAAAATAAATCATCAACAAATATGAAAATAAAAACAATTGATTTATGGGGTAGTTCTGTGGAGCAATTACGTCAAACCGAAACTTTATTAGTAAATAGACTCGTAACATCACAGGAAATATCATATACATAACCTTGGTTGCCGTTTCAATAATACTAAGTGTTTCTATTAGTTATCTATTCTAATAATAATATTATTATTAACTTATAGTTAAAACTATGGTTCTGGAAAATCGAAAAAAATTTTCATTATTTTTATTTAGTTTGATGAAAGCAATTTTTTCTTTGCTCTTTTTTTTTCTCTTTTTTTCAATCCGACTTTGTCCATTTATAAATAAATAATTCGACAATTCTTTTAAATTGTGTGATAACAAAACATACTTGTAAACGCGTGTAATCATATTACAGTTTTTGATCATTTCTAATAATAATATTAAGCCCGGCTGTTACCCCCTTACATTTTTGAGAACTATAAATATAATAACGTTTACCATAAACAACTTCTTTTCTTTCATCAGTCCGATATAATGATTATGTCATTTTAAAATACGTTTTTTCATCCTATGAAATTGGGTTTCAGTTTTTTCTTTTTTTAAACTTTTTTGAAATATTTAGATATTTGAATCATAAATCAATTCTTATTGTTTTTATCTCCATTTCCCCATTACTCTATTAGTACTTTTATTATTACATTACTAGAGTTGAGTATTTCTCTTTTTTTCGTTTGACTTTAAAATTCCATCAAATTCCTCTCATAATTTCCATCGCCAATTTTTATTGAAACACAAACTTAATTTCTTTTGTTTTCAATTTATTGATCAAATCCTTAACAAAAAGTAACTTCATTCTTCCCGATAAATATTAGAGAAATCGTGATAGAATCCACACAAACCCAAACAAATGAGAAAAACATCGATAAAAGAACGAATGGACATCCTCTCAGGCATACACAGCCATATTTGATACACACCCGAGTCCTCACTTTGGTTCTTTCCACTCATCTCCCGGGTTCTTTCCAAGTACATTGATTAACTTTTGTTTCGTCGAGTCATCTATAGTGGTATCTATCGTTTGATGGAAACACTGTTTATGTGGTGTCGGTGTTCGTTTATTTCTTCTTGGCGATGTGCACTGCGGCGGTTTCGGTAACACAAGCTCGGGCTCAAGTTGTGCATAATTTGGATTTGGTGTCGCCGGAGACATTCGCGGCGACGACCGTGTGATTGGTGTCATCCGTCGTGATGGGGTGAACGGCCGTTCTTCTTCCATTTTCACAGACGGAATGCCTTGGCCTTGTGGATGTTCGTTTGAAGGGGGTGGGAGTGGGATTTTATAGACGCGAAATTTGTCGACGGCGTCTTTTGGTGTTTGTGGCTCTTCGACATTTGCCGTTGCGATCTGGATGAAGTTCTTTATCAACTCTTGGTTCAACAGTGTTGTGAATTTAGATGTTGAAATGATCTCCGCTGTTTGTGTTTCTGCGTTGACGACAAAAGTGAAAGCAATTGTATGTGGGTTGTTTAACAACTGAGTGTGCTACTTGTTACTATCTATTAATTATCTATTAATTATATGTTACTATAATTAATAAATCATAATAACTTCATAGAAAATAACAAACAATAGCATTGCATAAGACTGAAGAGATCTGAGGGATATTTGGTGGGGTGTCTGGTTTCATAGTCTTTCTCCTAAATTTTTTAGTTTTAACATTTTTAACATTTTTTATTTTTTTAAATGTTTTTTATTTTGAAAATTTTGTTATAAATAACATTTTTTGGTCGAAAATACCAACAATAGTTATTTTTAATTTATTGTATTTTCATTTGGTTACAAAATCTAAAAATAGAATAGATGCTCTTTGAGTGTATTATAAATAGAAGAGATGATAAAGAAGGAAAAAAGGCTAGGATCTAGGAGAAATTAATGACAGAAGAGACTATTAGTGGAACACCAATGCAATCTTCAGAGGAAAAGAAGTTGAAAGAGGAAGTGTCAAAAGGCGGAGCCAATATGAAACTCCAAGAAGATATCAAAGCGCGATGCGATTTAGTCAATTGGGTGATTGCAATAAGTCAGAAATACAATTTAAGTAGTGCTATTATGGTCCAAGTCATTATCTTATTTGACAAGAATGTTAATAAGAAAGTGCCTTCACGAGATTTGACAGTCTTGGCTTGCTTCATTCTGGTAGTCGAAAGTCTACTTCCTTTAACTCCATTCCAAGTTGTTCAAATATGTCGAAACCGATTTTCTTATGATGAAATCACCAAAGCCAAATTGGAGATAAAGAGTGTGATGAAGCAAGAAGATATTGATAATCCAATAGAAATGTCGAATCAGTTTTGTGACTATTTGTTGAAGGGTGGATTTTTCAATTCATTCATTAGTGACGTGGTCAAGAAGATGTCTTCATTATTTGTATTACTAGTCTCATTCAACCCAAACTTTTCGGCTTTCAATAGAAAGTTACTAGCAATATGTTCTGTTATATTATTTACAAGAGACTTTCTTCCACGTTGTGACTTCGTTTGTTCTTTTCAACGTCACCATAAAAATAACAATGCAACTAAAATTTAGAAACCCGAGTCCGTCTTTGGCAATGAGTATACAGACAAAATTATTGAAGACTCTTTGAACACTTTCAAACGAGACTTGAAGAACAATTTGGTCTCTTATCGCAGATTCCAAAGCTTTGATATTATTTATAAAGAGACTGAGCAGTACTTGAAGTTAAATTAATTTATTTTACAGTTAACCTATTGAACGACACGCCACAACTGAACGTCGATACAAATTTAGTTGCTTTTTAAACAAATAGACAAATTTGATAGACTCAAATTTAAAATATACCTTTTTCTATTTAAATAAAAAATAAAGTAATAAATACACACTACCATTTCAGTATGTCCACTTCTCTATTCAAAACAACACAGATTGATTATTTCAACATTCAAATGAATAGTTCATTGCTTTATTTTAAGTTCCAATGCAATACGTCAAACTAATTAAACTGTATATAATTAAGTTCAACCATATCTAAAATAACAAGAAGTTAATTATACTTACGAGAACGTTACAATACAAACAACTACACATCCTTTTTCTCCTCTGAAACTGTTTCTGATGGATTTTCGTCAGGGATGAGGTCGGCCTGTTCCATAGAGAGACACTTATCTTCAATTGTAGCAGCCTTTTTCATGAAGATTTCCTCAAAGACAGCACCGAGTTTATAGAGATCTTCTTCTCCAATACATTCCTCAATCATCATCCCTTTTTTAGAAAGTTGAACACATTTGTAGTTCTGAGATGTCACTTTCGCGGTTTTTTGTTTGACTATTTTAACGGTCCATCCACGCTTCAAAAGAAGATAAAGAAGAGCGTCCGTGTGAAGAACAAAATTCGAACGACTTTTTCGTTTTTTCTCATTGTCAGTCTTCGTCTCTTTCGGTTTATCTACTTTCGGTTTCTCAGGGGAAAGATGAGATTCCATCTATCTGATTTTTAAGTTCGTTTTCCCTCACTTTTCTCGTGGTCGCTTTTTTTTTCGTTTTTAATTAAATTAATATATTTTTTTTTTTAAGTTCCATATTTTTGATTTGTTTAAATTATATTTAAATGTAATTCATTCGATTTTTTAATTTTATTTTTATCACATTTTTTAGTGTTCAGTGTTTTTTCTTTGTGAAAGTTATAATACCAGTCTCTAGTAAACTGTATTATATTATACTAGTTACATTGCAGAATGAAATAAAAATATTATATTAGTACCAATAGAATAAAAATAATACAAAAAAGACCAAAACACACAAAACGGAATAACAAAACGAATAACAAAAGGCACACCTTAGCAGCACCCGTCCTTCTTCTGTGGTTGCACTTGCTCTGAATTTTCCTTTTGTTCCTGTTTTGGTTTTTGTAAGACGATGACTGGTTCCGACGTCGATTGTGGAGCCTCCTGTTGGAAGTTTCTTGACTGTAAAATCGACTGGACGAGTTCTCTGAACGATGATTCGACTTTCACGTTGAGTTTAGCGGAAGTCTCGAAAAATGGATATCCGTTCTCCTTTGCATATGTCTGTCCTTCCTCAAACGATATAATCCTTGAATCCATTTCAAGATCTACTTTATTGCCTAATATCATCACTTTCACGCCTTGTGGGCACAACTGACACACATTCGATATCCACTCTTGGACGGTTTCAAAGGACTGTCGACTTGTTATGTCGTAAACAATCAACGCTCCCTGTGAATCGCGATAAAACTGTGCAACGATACTACGGTATTGTTCTTGCCCACACTACTGATGAGTTACTATTGTATGAACCATTCCATTAATAGACATTACTATTAAATAGTATCGAATAGAACATTACTATTATCTTTACTATTTATACTAAAATGGTATAGTAGAGATACTATACTTTCTATTGTATATTAGTAATATACTATAACTCTCTTATAACTCTCACCAATCCAAGACTCAAATGATTGGGTATGGTATATTTTATAGTTATAAAATTATTTTGTTCTGGTTCAACACACGAATGAAAAATACATAAAGGACAAACCGTGTCTTTCAATGTCAAGTCAACTACACACTGATCAAAATCCATTTTACTTCGGAACATCTCGATTCCGACGGTCGAGTCTGTTGCTTCATCGAAACGTTTCTTCGAAGTCAGTTTTGGTAAAAAGACGAGATTGGTTAATTATAAATTAATTATAAGTTAATTGTAGTTTTATTATAGTTTTAAATAGTAAAAAAGATAAAATGAAAAGAGTGGAGGAACGCTAAAGAACAAACATTAATTAACTGACGAGCTAAGCACGTTTTTCCGACACCCGAATCGCCAACAAGAATCAGAGTGAGTGGAATTACGGGTTTTGTCATTGTTTTTTGTTTTAAAGATCGTTTCATTTTTTTTCAAAAAAAAAATTAATTCGATTTATTTTGCATTTTCGTTTTTGTTTCCAAAAACGTTTCACTGATCAAATCACAAGATTGAAAATGACGGAATGTGGGAACATAAAGGGGAAAAAATACACACAACAACGGAATGCAACGACATATTAAAGGTAAAATATGGGTTATGGTTCCATACGGAGTTGAACCAGATAAACTCTTTCATTATTTTAGCAGCTTTGGAGATATAGACGAGTTCAAAATTAGTAAGTGCAACGAGACTGAAGTGGTGAAACTTGTCTACAACAACGAGGAGGGCTGCGAAAAGTTGGACCATGCTGTAAGCACCACCAACATATTTGGAGGGCCGTTTTGTGTGAAAGTGCTCAAAAGGGAGTACAAAAAGTACGAAACCGACCACAGATTAAATACCAATGAAAAGTTTAAGCAAAAGGAATTTCATCTCGACTATCCTCTTGCTTGGATGTGATGTTATCAAAAGATTTTAATTTTCAAAACTTTATATTAACAATAAATCTATTTTTTATAATTTTTATTAATAAAATATTACATTATTAAAAAAAATGTTCAACACTAATCAAACACTTATCATTTATTTTATTTAGTTGTTGTTATTAAGTACCACTGTTTCCGTGATATTGCTTTGAATTCAACTTGGCAATAGCATATATTATGTTCGACTGTGAATGTCAATTTATAATATTTCAAAAAGATTTTCTACTGTTTGAGTTTTTCATTATTATTTTTTTACTATTCAATTATTTACACCACTCCATTCCAACCCAAAAAACTAAAACCTCAAACTAAGAATTGTTAAATCGACAACAATGTCAAAGGAAGATGAATCAATAAAAAATGAACTTCTCTTACATTTTGAACTTATTGGCCGGATCGAGCTGCATCCATCCATTTCCAATAGACCATTCCCCTCTTTGGCGAAATCCCTTATAGAAAACTACACATTTCCACAATTCAAGTTTCCAGAAGACTCTGTCCATCAATTTGTGAAGTCCAATGACATCATTTGTTCGACAACTCTCATCGAATGTATCGACGTTGTTTTAGACCCAAAACCACTTGTCAAGTCACAAACGATGATTTATTGTTCAGCGCCCGATGTGCACCAAATTGTCTTGTCGCCGAGTTATTATTTCGAAGTGACATTTGAACACGCCCCGAACTCAGTCATTAGAAATCCTAACGACTCAAGTTTTCAAGACGACGAAAGTGGTGTTATGAATGTTGTTGCTGTTGGTCTTGCAAGTTCTGGGTACATTGTTTGTCTTTTTCATTTGTTGGCAATTCATCAGTTAAGATTTGTACTCATCTGAAGCCTGGACAAATGCTTGGGTGGAACAAAAAGAGTATTGGCCTTCACTCCGACGATGGAAACTTATTCAAAGACGGTGACAATGAAACTGTATGTGGAGCAACAACGTATGGAGAAACTTTGGGGTGTGGATACACTCCAAAGACGCACACCGCATTTTTCACACGATGTGGAAAACTTGTAAAAGAGACGGAAGTGTCTTTTACTGATGTCCACTTAGCTTTGTCGATTAATAGTGTCGACGCTTTTCGAGTTAACATCGGGAAGTCTCCCTTTGTTTTTGACTTGTTCGACTACATCAACAAAAAGAAGTAGAAGGCGACTTTCTTCTAATTTTTATTAACAAATTTTTACTATTTATGTATAATAAAGTACTAGACTTCAACTGGTTTAATTCAAATTTGGTATTAAAAATCTTTTCATCAAAAACAACTCTAAATTGGTTATCGCAAAATTTGAAATGCTTAGAAAACTACGAGAAAATCGGCATTTTATGAATCCGTGTAACGTTGTTTTAAAGAATGCAAAGATTTGTCATTCGATGAAGATATCTATTAATGGTGATAGTTTTTTGAATTAAAAAAATAGAAAAAGTTATTGAATTGTTTGTTTGGACCATTTTGGTTTCGTTTAAAAATAAAAATGGCGATGTGGTGTTGTTATCTTAATTGAGCAAACCGAAACGAATAATCCAACAAAAAAGTGGATTTTGTCCGTCAAAATTGAATAAATTTCAGTCGCAATTGCACCACAGAAATAAAAATGCCGAAAAAAGTGCAAAGTGCTCAAAAAAGATACAACAAGTCTGAATGAGTACAATCAATCCTCGACTTTTTGTTGTTGACAGTTTTGTCAATGAAAAGAAATGGAAAACACACAACTGAAAAGTTTAGATAGAGTCAATGGATTCTCTCCATATCAGCTGTTTCACAAAACCAAACAAACGCACAGAAAGCCCATTAGTCTTTCATACACATCTTGGAGCTACCGCTGCACGAAAAAGATGTAACTCGACGGATTTATGTAAACAAGACTTCTGTCATACGGTCTTCATGGAGAGATGTCAAACGGAGAATGGACATACTATGTCTTCACTTGACTTCGATGAAGAAGATGAAGAAATTGTGAACTTATTATCACAGATGACTATTAATAAACAACAAAACCGCCGAATCAGTCTAGATGAAAGATGTCACAACCCAGCACCTTCCTTTTCGTTGTTTACGTGTCACAATGAAAAAAGAAATTCGTTTAATGTAATGTGAATGGACATATTTGTTCCATTTTAATTTTTTAGACAAAGAAAAATACTACAATGTTGAATATATGAATTTTCTATTGACTTTTTGGTTGAATTTTTTATTTAATAATATTGTTAATTATTAGTAAGTAAAAATATGTTAATCTAATTGTTATTTTTACCATTAATGAATTAATAAAAGTTACTAGTAAAATTATAGTTGATTATATTGTATAAGTATCAGAAAAGGGTTAAAAAGGTTTTGTGAGTACTACTATACGCCAGTTGATGAGCAAAGCCGTTAAAGCCCCAGCAAGTGAGAAAGTAGTTGTCGACAAGAAGAAAGTTACTAAGGACGAGGAGGCCACCACTTTCACTTGTTTCTTCGACTTGACAAGCTGCACCGATTTCATTGAGCCAAAGAAGCTTGTCACATACTTCAAACAAACCATTAAAATGAGCGGAAAGGCTGGCAATACCAAGGGCATTTCAGTCACTATTGTTGACGGAAAGAAGGTGACCATCACCACCCAGAAGGAAGGACTTTGCAAGAAGTACATGAAGTACTTAATGAAGAAGTACCTCAAGAAGAACAACCTCAGAGAATGGCTCAGAGTCGTCTCCGACAAGAACGAGGGCTTTGTCTTGAAGTTCTACAACGTCCAGAACGACGAGGAAGAAGAGAAGGAAGAACCAACCGCACAAGCCGAGGACAAACAATAAACGTGCTTAGTATCTTTAATTCGATTTTTTGTGGTCTGTTTGCACTTCGTTGCAGGGACAAGTTAGTTTTGGAACGACTTTGTCTTCTTTTTCTTTTAAAACTTATGGATGGAACTGTTAATAATTTGTAAATTGATTATTTTGTATTTGTTGAAGGGTTCTATTAGGTTTTTTAATGGTATTTTAGTTTTAATAGTAATAGTATAGGTTTCATTAAAACTAATAGTGTATTGAATTTTAATTATAATAAAATTAAATTTTTAGTATATAATAATATATAGTTTTTTAATAATAGATTAATTATAAAATGAACGAATTACATTGAAGTTATAATAATGTAATATATTTATAATATAAATAAGAACTTAAGATAATAAGAAAAGTAATAGTAACAAAAACATATTTAAAAGTTACAATGTTTCGTCGAGACTATATGCGAATTCTAGTATATACCACCATCTATTGACTTTATCATTAGGTAAAGATCTAAACCAATCATCGTTGAACTTAAGTTCTCTACCAGCAATAAAAATTTTTTTGTCTTCTTCAGACATTGACTCAACGACTGGAATAGTAGCAGCAATCTCGTTCATTGGTTTGTTGTTAACTTTCATCAACTTGACATAGTCGACGAAGAAAGAACGGAGTACATCTTTTGTTTTTTCGGAAGGAGAGACGATGTGGTCGATTGTTAAATGATTGTTCTTAAAAGCACAGATGTTCGATGATTTCACTTTATGATGGAACCCCATTGCATTCAAAAATTGAATATGGTTCTGGCCTAGGTTGAAAGCGTCATGATGTTTCATAGATGATTTTTAACTGAATTTGAGAACCCTTATATACCAAAAATAAAATGGAAGAATTTTTCGAAGGTTCTTGCCTCCTTGGCATAATAGCCCGAATGTAGGTCATGTTTTTTAAGTACTATTACTTATAATTTGTTTTCTTATAATTTGTTATATCTTTAATTTTAGGTTTAATTAAAGTCTATTTGACTGACATTTGGTTGTCTTTCTTATGAATTGGTGTAACAAAATATTCGATCTGGTAAATAGTTGATTTATATAATTATTATTATCTATTAAAATAAAATAAATAAATTAATTAAATTTTCATGTGTGTTAACATATGTAAACTGTGCCATGATGATGGTTTATCATAAATAGTATAGTATAGTTTTCTTTTGTTTATTTATAGTTTTTAATAATCCAGGTCAAGTTCATGTATCATAAAAATCATAAGTTAACTAAATCTTTCTAACAAAAAAGTTATCGGGGATTGGTAGACTATCATTTCGGGATAACTATTGAATATAATTTTGAAATTACCCATAAATAATTATAGTATTAGATATTTAACAAAATATATTAGATATTATAATTCAAAAAAATTGGGAGTATTTTTTATGTTAAAATAATTTTTACTAAAACAAAGTCACAAATCTTAGTAACACAAACCAAGATAAATCTCATTTTTATTTATATTTCTTTTAAATATAAATAAAAATTAATATTCTTTTCATTGAAATTGAGTTTTAATAAAAATCATGGCTTCATTTTTTGTTAAAAAAAATAACCATTTTTTGTTAAAAAAAATAACCATTTTTTTATTATTTACAAATTTAATAATTTTATCTTTTTTTATTAATAATATATATAGGTATAATATAGATTTTGAAATAAATATAATTTAACAAATTTAATAATTTTTGTTATGAATTTTAATTCATTTAATAATAGTAAAAAAATAATAATTAAACTTAGTTATTTTTTTTAATTAATCAATTAAAAATCATGTTGAATAAATTATTACAGTAATATATATTTAAACTATAAGTATAAACAATTTATTTGTTTTTTTATAAATCACCGATAGTTTCTATAATTATCAATTCGGAACTTGTTTTGTTGAATTAATATTCAAATCCACTTTCGATTAACTTCTCGAAACCAGCCCAACATCTATAATAAGGTTATCATTTTTAGCCCGAAAAAATCCGATTGTGATTACTCATTTTTGTATAATTTGAGTCATTTATTCCCGATAACACAGTCGTTTCTTTTGTCACAACTTCTTTCTTTGTTTCTTTCTCTCATAAATTGTCTTGCTTTGTCTAGCTTCACCAATACCCATATTTTGCCACTCTAAACTAAAAAACAACCATATATAAACTAGTAAACTTACTATCGAAATAATCTAATCACCAGTTGTTCGACGTGTCTCTTTTTCACCTATAGATGCCCTTCTCAATGAAGAATTTATCCTGAAAAAATAGAACAAAAAACTGAAAAACAGAAGAATTAATTTTCATGAACCCGAATGACCAAATGCACTTTAGCCGGATAAAGCCGATGTACATGTACTTCCGCAGGGTCGAAGTAGAAATCAATGCGCTACAAAAAGCGTTTCCATTGGAGGTGACGATTCTTCCGCACCCCCTTACACAAACAAATTTCATTACATTAGTTGGAACCCTTCCTATTAAGTACTTAGAAAACAACTATAACATCCCTATGATGGTCATGTTTCCTTATGACTATCCTATTAAACCCCCTTTTTTCTTAACTGACCCCTCCCCAGAAATGATGATAGTCCCACAACACCCTTATGCTATGCCAGATAGAACTATTACACATCCACTCTTAGCAACTTGGAATGAAAACTCGACGAGTTTAGATATCATGGCGTGCTTACAACGAGACTTCTCCAACTTACCTCCCTTAAAAAAAAGAAAAGAAAATTTGCTCGATATCCAACAACAACTCCAACAAGAAATCCAACAACTCAAGCAAAACCCTGGTGCTGTTCCGTTTCGATCAAATGATACTTTTAACACTTTTGCCCCTTTCAACCAATTCAATCAATACACCCCTTATAGACAATTCCCTCAATACCCACAAGGACTGCCTCAAATGATGCCTCCTCTCCCGCAATATCAACAATACCCACCTTATCAACCTCAAATGCAACAACAATATAACGACTACTTCAATCCGTTTAAAAGACCAGAAACATTTAACACGGGATTCAATCCCTTCGATAAACAAACTGTGCAACAGAAAAGTCCAATGGCTTATAAGAAGGGATCGATTCATCAAGAATTTTCGGGAGACTCTGGAATGGTCCCACCTCCACAAAGATCACCAATCGACATCAAAGAACAAAACGGAAATGACTTGCCTTCCGCTTTCATCTCAGCTCAAGCTAAGATGGAGGAACAAAATGTCGCAAACCCCGCTAATTTGGCGGAGTTGAACAAACTCCTGATTGAAGGAAAAATATCAACAGAGACGTTTAAGAGGCTTTACATCGAATATCAGAGGAGAAACCACTTGCAGAAGTGAGTTGTATATTTACTATGTCTTGAATCGTTGTTTGTTTGATTATGGTTATTTTATTATTATTTAACTAGAATACCATTCATCAATGTTTCATTTGATTTTAAAATATTTTTATTTTTTTGAAACCAAAATGAACAATCGGAAAATTAACTATATTTAAACTATAAAATAAACAATTTTTTCAAATAACTTTGTGTGAATTGTATAAAAATGATTAGAAATTTTCAAAGAAAACGAAATTATTATTTTAGAAGACGAAGATACAAACACTACATCGTAATCTAACTGTTTTTTACTATATCATATTAATTAATTATAATATATTTCTAAGTACAAAGTCGGAACATTTTAACTTTTCAAAACAAAATAGCAACGAAACTGATTTTATTCCGATATGATTCTATCTTCTCAAAAATGCTTTGAACATTGTAAAACTATTATAACAATAATAAATTAAATGAATAATAAATATTATAAATAAAGAAATTAATACATCTTAGAGTTCTTAGTTTTTTTTGATAATAACTGAAATTAACACTTGAAAACTCGAATAATCAAAGAACTTAAAAAAGTAAGTATGGAAGCGGAGAAAGAGGGGAAACTCACAAAAAGACAACACGTGGCCCAAGAAATATTAGACACTGAAGTTAGTTATTTGCGCTCCCTGCAAGACTGTGAGAAGTATTACCACGAAGTACTTAAAGTGAGCAAAATCAACCAAGAACAGGTCCAAGAAGTATTTCAAGACTTTGACCAAGTCATTGAGATCAACAAACTGTTGAAACAAAGACTTGAAGAGTCGAGTAAAGAAACACTCGAGTGTATTATAGTACAACAGTTTAACAAGTTTGTGCCATTCATGAAGGCTTACAAGCAATTTGTGAGTAATAACGAGAATGCGTTCAAAATCATCTCCGAGTGGGAGGAAGACAAAAACGTCATGGACATGCTCGAGAAGTGTCGCGAAAGTATGCCCGGCGAAATCCAACACGACTTAAGGTCATTACTCATTATGCCTATTCAACGTATTCCTCGTTATGTCTTACTCTTGAAAGAGTTGAAGAAGAACACGACGCAAGAGCACCCCGATTATAAAATGTTAAGTGAAACCCTCGACAAAATGTCTGAAGTCGCCAAAGACGTGAATGAGTCGATTAAAGAGTCCGAGCGGCGGTTGGCACTTTTTAGAATGAAAAAGGTCCTCACCAATTACAAGGAGTTCTGCGAGAGTATTGCCAAGAAGGGAGAAGTCCCCGAAAAGGATGTAGTACAGGCGCATCGATTTTTTGTGATGGAAGGTGTTCTCACAAAAGTATGCCGGAAGGCGAATAAAGAGCGTTACTTTGTGTTGTTCAATGACATCATGGTGTATGGGGAGGGGAACAAAAATTCGGTGCAAATTAGTGAAGTCTTCAAGATGCGCTCGACAGTGGTCGAAGAAGTTCCTGATTCGGATAAACAACAGTTTGCGTTTCAGATCAGAAATGCGGAGAGAAGTTTTGTGGTCTTTTGTAAGTCGAAGGAGGAGAAGGAGAAGTGGGTGAAGAACATTCAGGACCAAATTACGAATTCTAAAACAACACTGGGGAATGAGGCAAAGGGTGCAAACTTCATTCGACCGGTTTTTGTGCCCGACTCGGAGTCACCGGAGTGTGCGCTGTGTAAATCGAAATTCAGTTTTGTGAATCGAAGACACCACTGCAGGAAATGTGGGAAATGCATCTGTGCGGAGTGCAGTAAAGGACGAATGCCTATTAATGAGGGGAACACTACACAGGAAAGAGTGTGTAAACAATGTTATGAGGAATATTTAGCAACACACTCCGACAAGAAAATAGCACGGTTGATGGCGAAGAAAACGAAGACAGGGAAAGACACGGTGAAAGAAAGTCCACGCGAGAAAGATAAAGAGAAAAAGGAAGGTACCACTTCCACAGAGACGAGTGAAGTGAATAACTCTGAACAAAAAAGTACATTGACTGACGAGAATGAGACGGATGAGAGTGAGGAAAAAACAAAGAAAGAGGGCAAAGAAACCCCACGAGACCCTTCTCAAGAGGTTCTAAATGCAAATGGAGAACAAGCAGAAACCCCAAGAGAAAGTGAATTGGACACCATCATGGAGTCCGCCGAAATCATCGAAGACAAAAACGGAGAAGAACCCCCAACAGGCGCTTTTGTCGAACCAAAACATGAAGAACAAAAAGAAGAAGAACCACAAACTAAGGAACAACTTGCTAACGCACGAATCTCAAAATGGAACGTCTCTTCGAAAACACTGACGCGAGGACAAGGGAGACTTGCGGGGCATGGAGCACAGTCGTCGAACTCTTCCAAATTCTTCCGAAAGACTACTGAGATACCAAAAGTCTATGAACCAGAAAACAATAATTAATTACATTTACTTTTCATCTTAAGTATTGAATGAAAGACGGTCTTCTTGTCTTTAGAAGAGTGTTGTAGTGCGGTAATTCAATATTTTAGTTAAGTCCCCAATAACATTGAGAATAAGTTTGTGCTTAGCGTATTTGACCAATTCAAAAGAAGACAAAATTCCATTGAATTGCCGCTCTTCGAGTTGCTCTGCTATTTTGAATCGATTTCCGTACGTGCTGTCAAACACTAATAATTTGCGAAGAGAAACCAATAAGCGAAGGATAAAAGAACTATCATCGATTTCAAAGAGTAAGATGACAAATTCAAAGAAATTTGGGATCGACAAGATCCCTTCTAATATAGCGGGGTTTGTGGTTTCTATACACTCCACTGCAAAGAGTCCAACTTCAAGTTTTAAGTCGTGGTCGTCGATTGTTTTAATGAAGTAATTGATGAGTAATGGAAGGAATTGAGATACGGTAGTATACTCTACATTGGGTATACGAGTATACACCATATTATATAATATAGTTACTAATCGAGACTTTGTCTTCGCTGAGACATCACTACAGAGAACTTCTTTCGTTCGCTCGAAGATGTCGGGTTGTCCAAATATAGTGCATTGTTCACTGCCATGCTCGACATATCCACCTAAGTAACTTACACACGCTTCTAAGACTGGTTCGAAGTCACATCGATAATATTGTAAAACCAAGGGGTAATACCTTGAGAGTTCCGTGAAGTTAACTTTGTCGTGCAAAAGGAAAGATAACGTCCATATTGCGTCGGGGACATACGGCTTATCGAAGATGATCGGCTTTAATAGTGTAATGATAATAGGCATAGTCTCTTGGACTTTATCATATGGGACACAAGGGTCGTTATTAATACAAAGGTTTCTAATAATAAAGACCAAATCAGTGAGTAACGACTCATTATTTGAGTACTTCGTGTACATGTAAGTGACCATTTTAACAATGCCTTCGTTCAACATGAAGTCGCGTGTCTCGGCGCGCTCGCCGGCCAAATTTGCGATG